>NW_020450705.1:1472258-1512094 GCF_003343035.1 Apteryx rowi | reverse complement strand
TGAGCCGAGCCGAGCCGAGCCGAGCCGAGCCGCGCCGAGCCGAGCCGAGCCGCGCCGCGCCGCCCCGCAGCGCTCACCGCCCCCGCCCGCAGCAGCCGCCCGGCGCTGGGTAAGGGGGTGCAAGCGGCGGGTGGGATGCGCTGGGATGCACCGGGGGGGATGCAGTGGGATGCAATGGAGGCCCCAGCAGACCGACCCCCCGTCTGCTACCGTCCCCACGCTCCGCAGCCCCGGTCCCCCGGGCGGAGGGAGCACCGCAGTAGCCTGCGCCCCTCTCCTCCATGCCAGATAGCTGAGGCAAATGCATTTTGCTAGAGCAAGCTTTCGGCAAAAACTAAATTCCCCACTTAAAGCAGGGCTGGGGGTGTGGCGCAAATAGCCTGGGCTGAGTGCAGCTCTCTGAATGCTATGAGAAAAAGCAGCTGGATTATAACTGATGTACCTCTCCCTCTCTCTTGTTTTGTAGGATCAACATCTTCCAAATCCGCTGCAAAAAATGGAAACCATGCATGAGCTGATCCCCTTTGCCAAAGAAATGCTCAGCCAGAAGCCCAATAGGAAAATGGTCAAGCTGTATATGCTGGGCAGCGTGCTGGCTTTCCTTGGTGTGGTTATTGGTCTGGTGGAGACAGTGTGCAGTCCTTTTACCTCTGAAGAGAGGTTAGAGGAGGAGAAGGAGAAGAAAGCTGCCTCAACACAAGAGCAAATGAAACAGAAACGGGAGAATTTGATCTTGGAAAACAGCAAGAAACCAGTGATGATGCAAAGGAGCCTGGTGACCAGACAGCATGCCTCCTAAAAGACCTACATCTGGAGAGGTATCTGCTGATCAACCAAGTAAAGAGACTCTGCTGTCCTGGTGTATCTGGAGGTGGTGGTTCCAGAAAGAAGAGCAAAGGATTGGCCAAATGAGGAGACTGCAAGTTTGAGACTTGAAAGAAGTGAATGGTTATATTTGCTGCTGTGCAGCAGTAGGAAAAAATACCTTTTGTTGGTATAAAAATGTGCAAGATGCACAGCATGCTTTCTTATTTTTATTACAGATGCATTTTAAAACATTTTGCAAAATCAATAAATATTTTATATGGTACCAGCACTCACTAGCTGAATTCATTTCAAACTCTTCTCCTCTTACAGATTTGCAGATAGGATTCACTCGCAACTCTCTGCAGAAACCTTTGGCTCCTCTCAGCGAGTAGCTGGTTTGACCTAGTGAAACAGTTGAGGGCTGTAACTCAGCCTCCGGGGACAGAACAACACTTAGTGGGGCTATTCTGGCACTGGCGGTTTTAGAGTTAACTTCAGAAGCTGCTCCCATCTGAAACCAAAATGGGCCAAATTGGGGGGGGGGAACAGCATATCTCGCACTGGTGACTGACATATATGTACCCTAATTTGGAGGTGGGGGGCTGCACCTGCAGTCAGATACGTGTCCCCTCTGTGCCAGCAGGTACCCAGAGCTATTTACAAAGCTGCCTTGACCTCCAGACCTCTTCCAAGAGGCTACGGCTGCTGCACAGCTAGGAAAAAAGAAAAAAAAATTTACCATTACTGGAATCCTTCACAAAACAGCCACAGACAGTGAAGAATATCGTTAGGTCCCAGTGTCCTGGGAATCTCTTAGGTGGAAAGTACAGACAGATGAAATGGCCCAGTAAGCCAGGAGCGGGGCAAAAACAGCCCAGAAGATCCAGTCCTGAGGTGCATCCCATAACAGTGCCCAGCTTGTTACCAGACTTTCCCAATGTTAAAATGATTCATGGGCTTAGTCCTGAACACAACAGATTCTTACTATATTATTTAAGTTGGTTAAACAAGCCCTCTGGGTGACTGTAGCTGAAAGGTCCTGACCACACTACAAAACAGAGGGAAGAGAAACAGTCTCCACCACTTGCTGCTGAAGGAAAAATATCCCTCTTTATCCCTCCCCAAAGGCAGGGCCAGCAGGCCGGAGGCTGGGGGCACACTACGTATCTCACACTGTAAGTGAGACGTACCAGCAATATGCCCATATATAGCTAAAAGCAAAACAAGTGTTACACACAGCAGGAGATGATGGAAAATGAAAAAGCACTGCCTGGTATCAACGAGTGTCAAATACATCGCTCCTTCTAGAGCTGCATAAATTTAAGACCAGAATCTCAGAATCTAAGAAACCATCTGAAGTGCACCCTTACATTTCAAAATACATAACCACGTAATTCATTGTGTTGACAATTATTTTTGTCAAAAAATAGCAGCACATTGTGGAGGAGGAATCCTACTGAGTCTGCACAAAAACTCTTGAAGTTTTGAATTAAGTGTAAAATACCCTTTCTTTACAGGAAAAAGAACAGAGTCCAATTAAAGACGGCTTTTGAGAAATACTTCATTTAGGCTGCAACCAAGCATTTTGATCTCTTTTGCAAGGCTGGAACAATTCAACACCTCATTGATATCAGTGGAAGTTTCACTGGCAAACATAGAAGGAACATTCAGGCCTGAAGAAAACAATCAGCTGAACAGTTCCCTGCAATTCCAACTTTAACTATTTTACATGTTTGTAGCATGGCCTCAGGTACAGGGAAGGCTAATCTGTTATTCCTCATGGTACTCTTCTTGCACAGATAAACCAGGGACTTAGATATCTATGATTATAAGAAGACATGAAAACACTGCCCAGGTTTCAGTTCTCTCACATTACCATAATTCAGACGCATCACTACTGTGGCAAGCAGAGCTAAACAGATGATAAATGGATTTAACTCAGATGAAAATCACATCTTTGTCCAAGGCAGCTGCAAACTCTGTCAGTCGTACCTTAGTTCCCAATATTAGCCCTTCTTTACAAGTTACAGATCTCTTAATCTGCCTTATGAGAAAGGGAAAACTTAAAAAAATGAAGAGGTACAGCTGTTCTTGACTGTCACAGCTGGGAAATCCAGCAGTGCAGATTCAGGAGCTCCAGGTGAGTCCATTGGGGATGGCCTCATCCCCTTCTAAGCGTGGGCCTCATTTTTATCTTTACACCGTGTAAAGATGTTTCTCCCATCGTACTGGTGCCCTGCTGTCTGCACCTCCTTTCAACAGTTATCCGGTCACAGGGTTTATAAGCTTAAAGCAAAGAGGTTTGTAGAACAATCAAAAGAGCTCCTAAGAACAGCTAACTGGATTAGACAACTAAATAACCGTAACTGTGCCAGCAGTTCTGGAGTCGACTTGGTAAAATCATTCCTCCCAGGACACGCTCTTCTGCCTCCTGATGTACTGTAAGCTCAAAGGTCAACCTGAGAGCTCAAGCTGACACGTTACCATATCCACAACAGTTTGCATTTGATTTTAGATAAGAGTAGCTTTCTGCAGAGTGGCAAATTAGACAGGTGTTAATGCCTGATTTTACCAAAATGACCACATAAAGTCTTATTTAAATCATACAATGACAAACTCAATGTGTATTCATTTAACATCACGTTAACTACAATGAATGACAGGACTCAGCCAATGTGGTAGATTAAAAGGCTTTAGCAAACCTCTTTCTCCTTAAACCATGGCAAGAATTTCCAAACTGGCCTGCCTATCCCAGTCCTATCTTCGGAGCCCTCCTCACACCTGCATTTCAACATTGACACCAGACAGAATTGCAGACAGTCCTGGCCAGTGCAAATTACACAAACGCATCCACATGCAATTAGTAGACTGTGTCTGCACACAGAGGCAACGGAGCATGGCAAATCCATTCCAAAAGTCGACGTGTGAATTGCAAAGAGAAATTTTGAGTATTGGGATATACCAGCGAACAATCAGGTGGAATAAATAGGTAGATGTACAATCAGTACTAGCAAGGACTTCTCAGGCAAACTAAAGCATGGAAACATATAGAACATTTAAGACTGGGTTAGGTCAAAGTATTAAAGCCACACATAGCCCAAGGTGTGAGTTACATCACTGGATGTTATGAGAGTTTGATTTCTATTATTGTTTCTTTCATGACTTCTCTGAATTCAGTTTACTCTAACCTGTAAAACTGAAAATTCCCTAGTGCATTACATCCTCAGGAAAATGGCATCTGGCATGAGACCTCATGCATATTTGCCTCTATCCATCCTTCAGCACCTCTTCAAAGATCTTATTTCCACCTGGGGCCTGTGTCCAGGCCTTCATAAGATGACAGAGCTGAACACTACCTAAAATGCAAAAGCCCTTCCTTACACGCTGATACACTTCAAGGGCACAAGCTGAATGTCTTTAGAAAGTCCTGGCTCTCTATTTGCAGTTTGGAATCTGCATGTTTCAAAAGCTGCCAAGCTAAATTTAGGGGTCCAGATAAGCATATCAACCTCTTCCTCCTCTCTTCCCCCATCCAACACCAAGGGCATTGGGAACATGGCCAGTGGCCAAGACTCAAAGCAACCACAGTTACAGTACCAACAATAAAATACCAAGGAAGCAATTGCTGATTTGGTTACTCAGGTAAAAATAACGGTAATGTTTAGAAGTGGCTTAAACATCGCCGTAATTTTGCTAAACTGGCAGCAAACGGAAATATTGAGTCAAACCAAACTCACTACTACTACTGGGAGTTTGGAGTGTATTTTTCAGGAGTGCAGCTGCAACAGCGATGGCATTTGCAGGATGCAGGTATTTTCTGCATACTGCTTTCAGAAGCCAGGATGAAGCTGCATGCATCAGTATGTAAAAAAGACACAAGTTGGTCATAGCTTAATAGCTTATGTTGATATGCACATCTGCCCAACATGAGTATCCCTGAGGACAGCCTTTATAATGGTGATATCCCTATCTTTAAAGAAAGGAATTATACCTGTACTCATGGTAAAGGACTTTAGGAGAGTTGGGTATGAGAAATTGTGTTTCTTGTCTACATCATAAAGGAAAGAATAGGAGAAAAAGAGAAAAATCCTCTGCATTTAGCAAAGAAATTTGATAATGGGATGGAAAAGAAACTAAACAGCTCAAAAGAGGAAAATAAAATGGTATTTTAATTTCTGCCAAGTGCTATTGAATCCCCAAGTTTGACTTGCATGCAGAAACCTGCCTCAAACCCAACGCTGTCTGTGCAACGTACTCTTTCCATGCTATGCCTTGTTGCAATGTTTGGGAGGGACTCTCCAGCAGCTCCTATTTGCTGCTCTGCCAATTTATTGTCGGAACGAATTTCTTTCATGTCTTCACTCCTTTCAAGTGAGCTATGGATTGCACTAAATGAACAACCTCATCTGTGCAGAGCAGTTAGTACAGCACCCAACCATCACACCTTCGAGAAATAGGGTTTAAAGTAGACAAGTGTTACAGAAGTGACCTGCAGCCGGGGGGGGGGGGGGGGAGGGTTTCATCCAGCATAGTTTAGAGGAAGCTGCCTTAGAGTAACAGCTTCTTCTTGCTGCCAGTGCACAGATTACAGGCATTGCTCGCTTACTTAAGCGTTAGAGCAGTTAGTTGCTGCTGCCCGGCTGTGCTCCCCCATGCGTCTGTTCAGTTCATTATTGTGGGTAACACAACAACGCAGCTCCGACCAGACCCGCTTTCGTTGTGGCTGGCCCTGCTGCGATCCACCCCATCTCAGCCGGCAGGCCATGCCTTCAGACTGCCATCCTCCTGCCCTCCTCTCCCCACCCTGAAGAAGAGGTCAAAAACAAGCTCTTAAGTTGCATAATGCAAAATAAAACCAAAAAAAGCTGCGAGTGGGAGTAAAGAGAAGCAAAGCCCTGGAAGGGTGACAGGCAACAGTGAAAATCCACAGCAGGCAGTGAAATGTGGTCCCCTGGCCAGCTCCTCCAGTGCCACCACAGCTCCCATTGGGAGTCATCAGCAGAATCCCTCCTTTGCTTCATCTGAACACGGACACACTAAAATGGCACATTCATGAAGTGTCATTTATAAAAAGTTTAAATGATATCCAAAACGGACACACAATATGTTGCTTCACATAGAGTTCAATATTTCAGCGACTTAAATGTTTTTTTCCTTTGTTTTCCAAAGGCTCAGGCAAAAATAAACAATCCTGAATAAACAGGCCGTACCAGCAATGCTCAGTCCCTGCCGCGAGTGTGGTGTTTTGCTCGATACCCACCCGCATGCCTCAGGTCCTATATTTCACAGAGGTGACTGGAGTGCAAAGTATGCTGTTGCTCGGACCACGTTACCTTCGCGACACACTTGCAGACAGCACAGAAAGGTGGAGAGTTATTGCTTTATTACAATATCCTAATGCTAATAATAACCAGCAGTATCTTACAAGAGCCTGTCTTCCTACCCGTACCACAAATGAGATCACAGCTGGAGTAGGGTTAATTATTTCAGTTTTTCAGTCCAAAGAATGAAATGGCCACTCCATGATCATGATACAAGTTTAAAGCAAAGAGACTGTGAAATGGCAGGGTTCCTGAAACAGTGTTATCTGACCAAATGTGTGTTAACCGCTTCTTATCAAAGGGGGAAAGTTGAGACTGAAGCAGAAAGGGGAAGGGCAGAGGAGCTGTAAAGCAGAAGCAATGCCAGAGACAGCCACACTGCCCTACCAAGTATTTTATTAAATTAAACCATCTTTATTTTAAAGCTACAATTAGGAAGAAACATTCCTTTAAATAATTCTTTCTGGCTCATTATGGTGGAGGGGTCTGTGCACGCAGGGCTGCACTGCACAGCGACCCTGCTTTATTATGGAAGAGTTACTCCAAAGCTGCCTTCCTCAGTCAGTTATAGGACTGAGATGTATGGGGGAGGCAAAGTATTTTTAGCTAGTTGGTTTCGCTGGGAGAAGGAGGATACACTTAACATTTCTTAAGGAGATCTGTGATGCCTGGGTAATTTTAGGAAATACAGTCAGTCTGTGAGACAGACAACCACCGCTTCACGCCTATGCAGATTAAACCATGTTGCAGCTACTGCTCCCTGCGCTGCAGATGAGGCTCTTGGCCTTGTAAATACAGTTTTTCCCCATGTTGAGAAAGCACAGGATCTAGCAAGATAATTTCATAGCAAATTAATTTCCACGAGAGTCCCACAATCTATGAAGATCCCAGCACTAGACCTATGCTGATAAGTAATTTACACCTATTATATAAGATCTAAGGCATCTAATTTGCTGCTGCCTAAACATGGTGAGATAGTGGATGTTACCCGATTTTTCTTGGACTATATTCACCTAAAAGAAGAATAGGAGCAAGGACCTTTCTCTGCAGAAATAGCCCAGAACATTCAGTGTTTCCCCGCAAACCTCCTCCCTGCCACGTAGCCCCTTGGAGCTGGAGCAGTTGCACTCCTTCGGGGCAGTTCAGCTCAGCCCTCTCAATCCCTGCCCTATTATCACCATCTGTTCACATAAGTAGATGGGGGGGGGGGGCACGAACACCATGTCAGGAAAGCATGTTCTGAACTATTTGGGGTAGCACGCACATCTGGGACTTCACCCCGGTGCCTCCTGCAGCCCACCATCCCAACGGCAAGCATCTGCCAAGGGCCTCGGAGTGCACAGTGGCAGCAGTGCCCGTGGGAACACCGCAGCCCGTGGCTCATCCCTCTCGGGGCACGTTGCGTCTAGCTCAGGTTGCTTTCCCTGCATCTGACCTGCAGCGACGCTTTAAGTAGTAATCAGACAGGGATTGCATCTTAGTATGTACCCACATGGTATCGGAGTACGGTGTCAGTGCTTAGCTGACCAGTGGGAATAAAATACGATTTTTAATCACCTGCAGTAGGCTGCTCTGATATTCTCTAAGTGAAACTTGATGCTGTTCTGCAAAGACACACCTCTTCCAGGGTGTTGTGCAAAATTCTGCATTTTAACGTAGGGACAGGAAATATGAAAAGAGCCGGGCAGAACCCAAAGCAACACCGTCAGTTAGGCCGAGGTTCACCAGCTCCAGTGAGGAGCAAATCAGAGGTTTTGCTTCGATTATCAATCCAATTGTGATTTTCCAGGGCTTTGGAAGTTGCAGTTCCTTCGCTAGCAGGTTTTAAAGGATTAGCATTGCTGCTTCTTTCTGGAGCAGCTCTGCAGAGTTGTTTTTTTTTTTTCCCTCCCTTCTCTTTCATGCTTTATTTCCTGACTCTACAGTGGGATGGGTCGGTTGCAAAAGATTCTCATTCCCTTTTTGGGATTGGTCTTGGCCTTCTGTTTTTATTCTGCGAGGGAGAATTTCAAACCGGGTAAGTATTAAAAGTGAATCTGTCTTTAAGTAAAATATTAAAAGTGAATTTGTCTTTAAGTAAAATATTAAAAGCCACATTTGAGTGCTTTGCATAGAAACTGTACAGAGCTTGCAACAAACCACGTCTGAGCATTTGTATCACTGCTGATAATGGAACCTTGTTTTAGCAAAGATCTGAAACTGAATCAAGCACGTAACATGCAGAAATAGTTACTGAGGGAACAGGTGAGGCAGAAGGTTTCTGAAACGGAGAGGGCTTTTAATGCTCCATTTTGAAATGTGTAACAAAATTTAGAAAAATGATTTTAAAATGTTGGATTTTAAGTTTTGAAAAGTGTACTTAGAGGGATTTTTATTACAAAATAGGTGGGATGTTTCTAAGCTGTGTCGCGATTTATGAAAAAGTGGTTGAAAGAGTAAAGAACTGTTCCTGCGTTGTTGCATTCACATTAGGAACTGCAGCTGCTCCTTTGTGCAGCTTTTCCCAGGCGAAGGAAGAGTCGTCCTGGTGCAGGACAGAACTCACTCAGCACTTAACAGGCTCACGTAGCTTGCAGTTGAGTGCTCTCAGGGGCATCAGGAGATTTTTTTTGGTAGGGTTTGGATAAATTAAATCCCTGTGCCTTGGTCTCCAGAGATGCTGAAAGGGAAGCGAGTGATTGTCACTGGAGCAAGCACTGGAATTGGAGAGCAGATGGCTTATCACCTGGCACGGATGGGATCCCATATTTTGGTCACAGCACGGACAGAGGCCAAGCTACAGAAAGTAAATGGCAAGCTAAGCACTCACACATGCATGCTCATGGCGGTGCACACACAAACATAGTTAGGCCAATCTCATATCAGAGGTATGCGCATACATATATGCCCATATACTTGCCATGGCACAAACACCAAATACGCACATTTATATTCGTGGGTATGCATACTAGTGCTATCTGGGGCTTCCAAATACTCAAAAATCATTGTCAGATACATACATTCTACATAACACACGCAGTTACATTTCAACTTGCCTAGTTATGTACACATATTCCCATGTAGACGTTCTGCACCAGCACACACACACCCTCATTCCACTGCAATGATATACACGCTCCCCGCTCACCCCACATGCATGCAATTCCATTGCAGACTGCACCAATAAAGAGCCAGACTGCCTTGGGTAACGCATTTACCAAAGGAGTATTTTTTCAGGCTCCCTTTGAAACTTAAGCAGCTCAAAACATGCTCTCAGAAGCTCCAGACTGCTGCTTTTAAGTCAGGGACACATTACAATGAGCACAGATAGTTCTTTCACTACCCCAGAGCTGTACAGCAGCAGACTTCACGCTACAGGGGAATAGGTTTGAGGTGTCCTGTTGGTGTGTCCCAGGTTGTTGAACAGTGCCTTAAGCTGGGGGCAGCCTCTGCGCAGTACGTGAGCGGCAGCATGGAGGACATGGCATTTGCTGAGCATGTTGTGAAGGAAGCAGAGAACTTACTGGGTAAGTTTATGGCTTGCTCTTGAGAAAACAGCGACAAAAAAAGGAGAATCAGAGATGGGGTGGGACCAGAAAGATTTTCCTTACTTCTCCACTTTGTGTCCTGCTCTGTGGCCCCCAGTGCTGCTCCAGGCCCTCCTTCCAATCTTTATCAGACTAGCTCACCCCCAACTGCCCTCTTGATTTCATCTCTGTGCCCTCTTAACATCCTGTTCCAGTATCGTAATCCTGTATTTCATCACCACCAGCTACCATGGTGGAAGCTGTCAATCAGCCCTGTAGCAACCTTGCTATTCTGGCCATGGGTCATTGCTGCAGAAATGCAGTATTTCAGCTCAGCCTGGAGCACTCCTCCCACCCTGGGCCCGTGGACAACTCAGGGGTGATCTCCCTTGCGCCATGTTATTTGTGTTGTGAACCAGAAAAACAAACAATCAAAAAAGAAAAATCACAACAAAGAATGTTTTTTGTGGCTCTCTTGTTTAGGACAAGTGAGATAAGCCAAGCACATTTTTACTGCCAGCCACTGTCTGGACTGTCCCTGCTTCAAAGATGATAGGCCACAGCTCTGACCCAAAAACCTGATTTTTTTATTATTATATTTATTGTGCTCCAAGGGGTGCCTCCGTTCTTCTGGTTTTAGCCTTCTTCCCCTACCCAACACTAATGCCTGCTCCTCTGCTTTCAGGAGGCCTAGACATGCTGATTCTTAATCACATCGGCAAGTCATACTTCAGTTATTTCGATGGGGATGTTGGGCACGTACAAAAGCTCCTTCGGATTAACTTCCTCAGCTATGTAGCTATGACAGTCTCTGCTCTGCCTATGCTGAAGGAGAGCGGGGGCAGCATTGTAGTAGTTTCATCCATGGCAGGTGAGTGTGGAGCAAGGTAGGTGATATGAGATTCAGCCAAAAGACACCATGGGCTGATTTTCATAAGCAACAAGCATGCATAGACTCCGAGGCATATTAATAGAGCCATAACTGCTTAACACACTGAAAAATATATATATTCTTTTTTTTAAAAAGGACTTTTTTGCATTTTCTCAATGGCATTTGTTCTCTGATGGCATCTGATTGCTCCAGCTTGCTTTCTGACTAGCCATGCTCCTTGAAGAAGATCAAACTCCATACTTTGGTATCTAGGTTCATTAAAGCAGCAGAGCTAGAACACCTCTAGTTTTATGGAGAAAAGTGGAAATACATTAATTTCTCATTGTGTTGGCTCTCTGACTGATCATTCATCTTATTGTGGTAGGTCAAGTTCTTGTTGATGTTTGTAGTCAGTTATTGACACAAAAACATGACTCTATTCTAATAGATTTCTGTTAGTCAGGAAACTGAATTAATAACAGATGTCCCCGTCTCACAATCAGTATGCTGGTTAGTCTTTTGGTGATGATAATTTAGTATTCAGAGGCAAAAGGGATTAAACTTTGCTCTGCCTCTCCTCTCTGGGGGTTTCATAGCTTCTGTCTGTTGCTCATACTGAGCAGAGACATGAGACATGCTGTTGGACTTAAGACCTTAAGAGAGCTGGAAGTGGACAGGAATCCTTTGCAATTCTCAGTTGCTTAGGTGCCAGGATGACATTTCACAGTAAATTCCCTTTGGGTAAAATACTTTATCTGAGGAAGAATAAAACAGACGTTCATGCAGTGCAGCTTTCTGTGCTATAATGGAACTTCACTCTGTGTCTAGGTAAAGTTGGGTTTCCATTTACTGTGCCCTATTCTGCAACTAAGTTTGCCTTGGATGGATTTTTCAGCTCCCTGAGGCAGGAATTCAGCATTCAGAATGTTAATGTTTCCATCACACTCTGCGTCCTTGGCTTCATTAATACTGGTAAGATCAGTGCTGTTTGATCTGGCTAATTAGGAACAGAACATCACACTAAGCTTTTTATCCTGCCCTAAAGTCCCTTCACCACTGACCCTTCCTTCCACCTCTGTTGCTTCTTTTCCACCAAGCCTCCCCATACTGTGAATGCATGCAAAATACGCTCTTGTCTGCTCTCAAGGACACTACCTCTCTCCCAAAGAGTCTCAAGACTAATTTCTGCACCCACTGCAATAGAAAATCAACCACTGCATAATAGCTGGCACAGCCTGATACTCAGGGAGTAGAAGTGCTTGTGCCAGCTGCATATCTCCCATTATTCTCATCTATTGATACAATGACAAATTATGTGAATGCAAGTGCATGTATTAGAGCAGCTTGAAAAATTCTGCATGTGCTGGACAATGGACAGGAAATTATTTTTAGCCTCACAAAATTACCTCCATTTTCAACTATATACTGATATGTCTAATTTTAATAAATTATTTTACCAGTTCTACTACCCGCATTCGCACCAATTAAATAACACAGTCTTCCTCAACCCTTCGCATTGCTCATCACAAGTTGACTCTTCAGGGAAAGGACTGTATGCGTAGAAGGCCAGGCACAAAGAGAGTCCTGCCCTAGTCTTACTGGGGCCCCTAGCTGCTGCATATTGTACATGACATGAAGAAGCCCTGCAGCACAGAACTTTTGGAAGAGTAGAGCTCACAGAAGGCTAAATTGATGATAATTAGCTTTTAAACAATACCTTGCCAATCCTTAGGCAACTTGCAGAGGGCAATCCAAACCTGACCGAAGTTTCTTTTGTTCTCCCGGGCTAGAGAGTGCCATGAAAGCCGCTGCTGATGTGGTCCTGATGTCCCCAGCACCCAAAGAGGAGTGTGCACTGGAAATCATCAAGGGGGGAGCTCTCCGCCAACGGGAAGTTTACTACAAATATGCTTCTACTAAAATACCCCTCCTGATCCGGGACTGGGCTGCAGACTTCCTAGATTATCTGGTCAGGAAGTGCTACAACGTGGAGAATTTGAAGAAAAACTAAACGATCCTCCAGCACTTTTCCTCTTATCCTATATCTCTGTGCTACTTTAACCAGTGCCGAGGGCTACACAAAGCATCTTGGCTCAAGCTTCCCTTGTACCTAGGGAATGCAATGCTGGATCCTCCGGTGTTTTAGGGCCCTGCACAGCAATGCACGAAGGGCCTCCCACTCCCGCCATGGGTGAAACGTTGCACCTTCATCTGTTGGGTTGGAATTGCATTCCCTACTCTCAGTCCTCCTTAGCTAGCACTCTGCCTCTACATTTAAAGAGAAGTAAGGACTAACCACCCCCTCCAGCACTGCCTTCCTGTAGCATTTTTAAATAAAAAAACCTAAGCATCTGTGGCTCATATTACAGTTCCAGCTACAGAAGAAGAGGTCTTTGCATTTGCCAGTTTAGGAAGGTTTATTCTGTCCAATAGCCTCCTCTGCTGGTAGATGAAATATTTGCAGCAGCCAGATCATTTTACTGAATAGCTGTATACATTAGGACAGTCCTCAGATTAGAAATTTCAATTTGTGTTTATAAAAGTTTTTTAATTATTTTAAGTAAATCACATAATCTCTAAAGGATCTGGTTGAGACAGCCATGTGCTGTGGTACACGACATGAAGGAGAGAAATTTCCTGCAGCTGTAATATTTCAACTGGTTAGACCCATTCCCTTCCCCAAGACTATGGAAAAGTAGTAACATAAACCAATTATGAAATAAAATCCACTAACCTTACAGTCTTGTGTGTTCTGTTTTCCCCTCTCTCCTTTTCCATTACAAATGCTGTTGTGAATAGGCACAGTTCCATTGATTTGTCTTTCATAGGAAAGTTGAATCCTTGCAATAATCCTTTATTATTTCATTTTAGGAATAACTGTCTTTTTAGCCTATTTTTAAACTTAATTTCTGACTTAAATGCAGGTTTTTCCATGCAGTTTTTTGTTAGGATTACCATTTCTTACAGAAATATTATAAAATAGATGGCTAGATGCACAGAGCAGACCTGCCATATTGCCATTATAAGCTGTGGACTTGGGCACTGGAAGCGACAGACACCGAATGCAAAACCTAAGCACCAAACTGGCAGCAAGTTTTATGCTACTTCAGCTCCTCCAGCAGCAGCTCCCAGGCTGCTGCATTTACATTTAATGTGGCTGTAGCTATTGGAGCAACAATCTTGGCAGTGCTGATACATCCTTGACAAAACTAATACCTGCCCTTCCAGCTGTTACCTGTTCTGAAACGAAGAAGTGAGAAGTGAGAAGCCTCCCCCAAAAAACTTCCCACTAGAAGTACTCCTGAGAATCACTTTGCTAACTCACTTTCTAAAGGAATTTAGGAACTCGCGCTACAAACCCAATGACATTTCTTTTTGCCTTTTCCTGAGATCTCCTGCACTAACCAGTATATACAGAGTGGGTTTTGTCCTTTAGACTCTCTCCTTGAGAGAATTATTTGCAAATTAGTTCTCCATATGCCCAAGCAGATGCTGAGCAGTGTGACATACAAAACCCATGGATCGTAAAGGTCTTTATAATATACTCACTTGGCTCTTTTATTGCCTTCGCAACCAGCCTCAGTGGATTCCTCAAGACACAGTATATTTTTTAGGTATAACAAATAGTATTATCATATAAGATAAGCTGAAAATAATAATAAGGATCTAAAAAACACAGACTTCGCCAACACTATTCTTTCTGGATATTCATGTGAACCTGTATCATGGTGATTATTTCCAATTAATAAGTCTTTATGGCACCCAGTGAGGAAGGGAAGCATTGCCTCTGTTTTGCACTTGAAGAAGCAGAAGAAAAAGAAAGTTGACTTGCCTAAGGAAGTCTGCACTAACAGGTCTCCCATCTCCAAACGCAGTCACTTAACAACAAGCCTACCTCTCTATCAGGCTAGGAGCTTTTTAGTGCCTTCTGTTCAATGCTCTCAGAAAACACACCTGAAATTCATGGCAGGAAAAGGGTGCCAAGGGACAGCATAAAGTCCAAAGTGACATTCTCCATTATGTTAATGTTTGCTGAATTACCAGAAGTGCAAAGAAAAGGTCCAATAGGTATATCAGCAGTCAAACTTGGGCAAGACAAAAGTCAATTTAAAAACTGCTATCACTTGCAGTTCAATTTTCAACCTACCAAGACATCTACCACTCCACCTCTGTGATCAGACCTGCAGAATTTGTTTGTTTCTTGCCTGTATTTTGGCAGAGGGATGGGGCTGTTACTGAAGATTTTCATTCCCTTGGTGGGAGTGGTGCTGGCATTTTATTTTTATTCAGCACCTGAGAATTTCAAAGAAGGTAAGTCACCGAAAAAAAAAAACATGCTTTAAAACCACAGTCAGCAAGCCTACCGTCAGAGTGACAGCATGGATCTATAAAGAAAAGTATGTGCAATTTGATGGTCCTTTCAAAATGCGGCTGGTAAACCTCCTAATACAAAGGATGGATGAGAGCTTGTCAAGGGGAGCTTTGGCAAAGGCAATAGCACAGTGCAACTGTTCAGAGCCTGCTGCACCATCTAGGAGAAGCTCATAGGATTATGTCTGGGCTCTGCTGGGATCGCATGGTAAGTGTTTGATCTGAGCAAATGAATTTGTCTGAAAATATGCATTTATCCATTTTAAACGTTTAATCCTTTTCTTAGTCAAGCCCTAGTCATTTTTAAAAGTAACTCACAGAACGGACCACAGAGCTTAGATCTCTTGTGCACTTCAGTTCAAATCAGGATTAAGGAGCGAATTCCACTCCAGGTTTGTGAGAGCAGCTGCACATTACAGTAGTGCAGTGTTTCTGCACGTAGCTTCCCTGCTGCCTTTATCTGGGAACAAAGGTGGAATGGGCCTAGAGAAGACTCAGTTCCCGAGGGCTTTCAATAACTAATGCTCTGGTTCACTGGGTTGTCGGCACGGCGTGGGGCCTGCGCTGGGGGTCTGATGTTCTGTGTCCTACTCTCCAGAGATGCTCAGAGGGAAACGGGTGATCGTAACAGGTGCCAGCAGTGGAATTGGAGAGCAGATGGCTTATCACCTGGCACGCATGAAGTCCCATATCCTGATCACAGCACGGACAGAGGCCAAGTTGCAGAAAGTAAATGGCAAACAGAGCACTCCCAGGGTGCCTGGCCACCATAACATCAAGCAGACTAAGTAGTTTTACAATCCAGAACCCCATAGGTAAAAAGTGCATGGATATTCACCCCATCCAGAGCACATGAGGCTGCCAGATACCTTACAAATTCGCTGTTCCATTTTCCCCAGCATGAGCCTGTTTTAACACCCTTCATACCATTATGGATTGTATTTTCAAAGCTGACAGCACAGCATTTCTTTCTCCACAGTTTGCAGCTTTAGATGCTAATCACCACCACCACCAGGCTGCCCAGCTCTTATCTGATCAGCCCTTAAGGTTCTCAAAGTCTGAATTGTTTTGGTTCCCTGTATGCAACAGAATCAATTAAGCAGTCATATCCTTTTCAGTATCTTCTATAAACACTAAATATTTGGCTCAGATGTGCCACTGTTTAACTCATTGCAGCCAGAAACATTTATATGAGCAATACGTCTCCTCCCATGAAGTCAGAACAATTACCAACAGACAGGAAGACAGGTTCTTCCTATCTGGCCCAAAGACGGGTTACAGCATTTGCAGGATGTGGGGAGCTGACAGAGGAGTACCTGTGTCTAACACCTTTCTCATTGTTGTCATAGGTTGTGGAGCGGTGCCTTGAGCTGGGCGCAGCATCTGCTCACTACGTGAGCGGCAGCATGGAAAACACAGCATTTGCCGAAGAGGTGGTGAAAGAGGCTGAGATAGCCTGGGGTAGGTGGTGGGAGCTGCCCTTTCCTCATTCACCTCCAGCACTGCCCCCCCCCCCCAGCTCAAGTCACATTTCAAGGTGTTCTAGACAACAAGAAAAGGCTTTTGTTTTGAGGATGCAAGTTGCCCATAACAAACGTGTTCTGCTTCCAGGAGGCCTTGATATGCTTATCCTAAATCACATCGGTTACAGCTATCTCGGCTACTTCAATGGGGATGTTGGGCACATACGAAAGCTCCTGGAGACCAACTTCCTCAGCTACGTGGCCATGACTGTTTCTGCCCTACCAATGCTGAAGGAGAGCAAGGGCAGCATCATTGTCGTTTCATCCATGGCAGGTGAGCATGAGACAGGCGAGCATGAGACAGGCTAGGGAGTCCTGGGGCAGCCAGTGCCAGGCTCTCCTCTGATTTTAGCCTCTTCCACTGCCTGCAAGGGATCCCATCTGCAACTATTCCTCAAAAGAGAGGATAAGGACCATAAGGTAGAAAGTCATCTGGCTGGGATTCTGGGATCATAGTCTGTATAATTTGCAGACTGGATGCACAATGTAAGTCATCTGGAGGATTTATACTTTATGCCCCATTCTTCTATTATCTTTGAACAGACCCATTGTCTCCTCAGTGAAGGAGGGATACACACTCCTGAGGTCCTACTACTTTTGCAGTTAGCTGTACTTCTTGCCAAAACCTGGGATGAAAAGGTCAAAAAACTATGCAGGCCACCTCTTTTTCCTGCAGCTCCACAGGCACCCACAAAGGGTGCACAGCTGAAGCTGCATCTCTAAGCCCAGTCAGAGACAGGAAGTCTAGGGAAGGGCTGCTAAAACCCACATCTTGTTAAGCAGCAATAGCAAAAAGGTCCCTGAAGACAGACGTTATACTTCGGATCTTTCTTAACATCAAAGCAACAAAGCCTGCCTTGAAGTATTCTCTGATAAAAGCCAAGGACTAACTCTGGTTCTACACAAAACTGATCAGCATACCACGGCAGCATACCTTCAGCGTCAAACCTGCCTTCCAAACTAAGAAAAACATTATGCATTACAGTTGATGGTACACCACTCATGTTATTTATGTGCATGGCCATATATTATGTATGCATTTGCTATACATGGATGTAAAATACAGGAGTGCAAGAACAGTATCACCTACAAGTGAACATACTTCATGCCACTATGTCACGTTACAGGAAAAATAAGTTAGGAAGACCTCGTTTCTCCCCTCCTCATTTTAAACATTCCTGCATTTATTTATTTCTCTCAAGCATTCAAGGTAGATCACTTAGTTACTCTAAATCTAAATATTTTAGCTACTCCAAGGACAGTATTCTGGTACAGTACATGAACACTGATGTTCTGCTTCCCACCCCAGGTAAAGTTGGCATCCCATTTATTGCTCCCTATTCTGCAACTAAGTTTGCCTTAGATGGATTTTTCAGCTCCTTGCGACAGGAATTCATCACCGACTATGTTAATGTTTCCATCACACTCTGTGTCCTGGGCCTCATTGATACTGGTAAGTTTGACATTTTTCTGGGCCTCATTATTTAGGAGCTGTGCACATCCACTGCTGAGTCGGAAAAGGCATTTCTAGACAGAAGAGATCATATGCTGGCTCCAGACCTGTCAGTATTCTACTTTCCCAGCACTGCTGAAACCTCGGCCCTTAAGTGGCAGCACAATTTTGGATATGGGAGCTCAACACTTTAAAAAAAAAAAAGTGGTCCAAAACCTTTGACGTAACTATCCTTGTAGTAAACTCAGGAGAGATGGAGATTCAGTTCTAGAATTAGTCAAGAGGTGGAAAGGAGTGGGAGGGATATTACTGTAATTTTGTACGTATTCTAAACTTTAAGGAATAGACCTGATCCCCAGCATTTCTATATTAGTTTGTTAAATGAAGCCATGGATACTTCTGAACTTTGAGCCTATGGTTCCTGTTGCAGCCCCTCTCCATCTGACATCACCTTTTCTTGCTCTCTTCCCTCTCTAGAAACTGCTATGAAAACCCTTTCCCATGTGACTCGTAAGACAGCCGCACCAAAGGAGGAGTGTGCGCTGGAGATCATCAAGAGCGGAGCACTGCACCAGCGAGAGCTGTACTATCCGTACTTGACCACGAGGAGTCTGCTCTTCTTTCGGGACTGGGCTCCAGACTTCCTCGATTCTCTCATAAGAAACGGGTTTAAAGTAGAAAATATCAAAAGAACATAGCTATAGAACACAATGGGGCCTCCTGAGGCAGCGAGTGTGTCAGCACAAGGCCGCAGGAACACAGTGGCACATTGTGCAGAACACACATGATTTTGGTGTTAATCTAGCTATTCTGGGTGCTGTTTGCTAAGTCACCAGAGTGGCTTCACAGTGATACATCACAGCAGTTGTGTTCCCGCTCATACAGGTGTTTTCAAAAAATCCCACCCTACAATGTTGTGTGTGGACTTTTTCTGAAGACAACATGGCCAGGGAACACAGGGCCTCTTCAAAGCTGCCAATCCAAGAGAAGGCATATCAGGAATCTATGACACAGCATGCAAATGTCTATTTTAGTAACAAATACTTGTAACTGGCTTTTTCTGATCAATAAACACTTCAGCAAAGTGTACTGACAGCAGGATTTCCCTATTAGGCCCCATTCATCAGTGGATTTTCTCTGCTGGCAGCTGGGCACTCCAGCCTGAATAAAGTTAAGCTTTGTGCCTTATTGCAGTTCAACTTCTAGAAACTATTTTCTCATCAGAAAGCCTGTAAGTCATTAAAACTTAATGTTTTGAGAAGCATACTGAACTAGGATCTTGTGCATTGTGATATTTGCATATACTTTTGCTGTATGTTTTCTCTTCATTTTATCACCTCCCTGTCACAGAAGAAAGGATTAAGTAAAAGGTAATTAATGTGAAAGATACTTAAATACGGTTTGTGGGTTCAGCTATTTCTGCAGGAAAGACAAGGAGATTCATAGGAGCTTGACTGAAATATGTAATACCTTAGTGACCTGGTTAAAATTATATTAAAAAAAAAAAAAATCAATAAAAAAGATTTAGACTGGGGACATGGGGAACAGGATTATAAAGGGGAGCCACATGGTTAATAGGCAAAGGGGAAAGGGGCCTCAGTTCATTCTAGACAGGGATTTAATCTGAACTGCATGAACCCTACAGACAAAGTTATACAAGAGGGTCTTTGAACTGTTTTGTTTTGTTTTTTGTCATGTACCCATTCTAGGTTGGTCTTTAGAAAATAAATCCCACATTACTTTATAACATCTCTAATTTAATTTTGTTCCTTTTCTACGTGAATATGGATACAACCTTTACCAGCTCACAGCTGGTTAAACCAACCTCACTGCATGATGTGCATTAACACAGCCTTCACTTCTCTATAAAGACCTTGATGATTTCTGCCCTCCGTGACCTCTCCTCAGCTGCTAAAATACACTTTTTCCAATCTGCAAGAAGCCTTAAAATAATAGCATTACTGTACTTCCCTAAGTCTGGATTCTTTACCCAAAGCAGCTTGGAGAGATTCAGTCACGGTGTGCCACAAACAACTCCTTGAACCAGCACTCAACCTCTGAGTGAGACTGATAAAGGAAGATAGCCCAGAAGATAGTTGCTGGCCCTAATAGCGAAATTGCAGCCTCTTGCATCCGAAGATAACCCAAATGCCGTACTGAGCCGGGTCCAGCACTGCCTTGCACCTAGCAGCCTCTTCTCCCATGCTACAAATTCAGAGCAGAGACAGGAACCAGGGTTAGGCACTGCGGCGGCTTATACATTTCCTGTTTTAGAGAAAACGAGAAAAAAAAAAAAAAAAAGCTAGAGAGTAGCAAAATGAAGTTGCTGGAACGAAGATGACAGTTGGAGCATGTTTGTGCCTGATAACCTAGTGCTCACCCTCTCCTCCGCCGAAGCTTCACAGAGGTTGTGGAATAGGACCGGACTTCTTACTTTCTGTTCTTCCACTTTGGGGCTGGCATTACAGGACAGAGGTGAGTGTCTACAGCTCTGGGGCTGGCTAGAGACGGACAGAGGCAGCAGGCTGGCATGCTAAAAGGCGGCAGCGTGTGCCTTTTTTCCCCTGCTCTCAGCCTACATGATTGACACTGGGAGGTTGTAACGTGAACCAGCAAGAAGCTTTTTTTTGGTTTGGTTTGGTTTTTTTTTTTCCCCATGAAGCAAGAAGCGTAGCAGCTTGGAAAGCAAAGATAAAGGACACTTTTTTTAATTAGACAGGGTAACTTTGGGTGACAGAAGAAGAAAATAAAATATTAATTTGTCAAGAAGGCCTCAACAGTTTGCTCAGCTTGGGGTAAGTAATGGATTGTGTATTTTTTTATGCTTCTGTCTTGCTTTTTGTTTAACCAAATACATTATCAAAGCTTTTCTTGGGATGCACAGTAACAGGATCTGCAGACCACAGAGGTGGAGCAGGTGGGACAGTGACTGAGCTATTTCAGATGGGAAGGGTTTGATGGACCAGGCTTCTGAGCCATGAAGGGAGCAGGATGTATGAGGAGCAGTGCCTAGATTCTGCATGTGATTAGGTCATTTCTAAATTAAGAAAACTAAGCTGAAAATGCTTTTACCAAATCCTGAAGAGTTTGGATTGAGTTTGGCTGTATATATACATTTTGTCCCAAACCAAGGAGTTCATACCCGGCTTCAGGTTTTAAGGAAGGTTTCTTGGGCATATGCCAACACCCCACAACTTGTACTGCTTTGTGAAGCTGTTTGCCAGACCTTGCCTTGCCTGCTGAGCTAAGGAAAAGCACGTGTGTGAGCAAGAAGAGAAAAGGCCCAAAATGAACATGATGAAATTATTGTGGTGTGGACATGAAAGCTGTATGGAAATAATGTGTTTCGCCTTTTATAGCCCTAGACTTCTGCAAAACGTATTACAATAAGAAACATCTGAAAAGTGAAATACTGTTGGGATCATTCAGAAAATTTAACCTAAATTAGAGACCCTTCAGAAGCTATTAAAAGTTTCAAAGAACAGAATATTCAAACAAATATAAATACAAAAAAAAAAAGAAAAGAGTGCTGTCTAATCTTTCAGCAAGTGGTTAATTTCAGCAATATCTTTGAAGCTTCATTTTCCTGACTGGCTGGCTGAGCATTTGAAGCAATATGCTGGTTGTCAGTTTGCATGCATTTCCTCTGTTTAGAGGCGAGAACTATTCTGACCATCTTAAAAAGGCTGTTCTCATTTTGAAAGGAAGCCCCTATAAAAAGGCAGCACTGGTAACATGCTTAGGTTATGCCACATTTAAAATAAAGCCAATAAAAAGTATTACAGAGATGATTTTAAATACAAAAAATTTAAATTCTTTTCATTAGACTCAATGACTTCTTAATTGCTTGAGACAAAATGAGACAATGAAATTTTGTTGTTTTTGTTTGACAATGAACAAGATTTAACCTGGATTTTCTGAGACCAAAATTCACTTTTTTCATACTCCATCCTACATTAATATGATTTACTAAATCAAAACAAAAAAGCCCGCATCGCAATAGTTCTCAGACTCAGAATTGATAACAGATACAAAAGCGGGTAGAGAAAATTAGCAGGAGCACGGAAGGCCTGCCGGGCATCCGAGTGATCCACCACTCGGAAACCAATCATCTTTCATTCTGCCAAGCTTTGAGAGCAGCGAGCTGTAAGACACTGAACTAGCAGAGACACATTTAACAACTGTTACCAACAGTTGCTATGAAGGTCTTGCACATAGCTTTTACTGTTACGCCTTTAGCGGCCCAATCCAAAGACAAAAGCCCCAGCATTTTGATGTCACAGCAGAAAAGAGGGTGACAGATGGCCTTGCCTTATAAAGATACATGCTGTTGTCACTGCTCCCTCCAGGTGCACGAAATGCTTTAACTTGAAGGATGACATCTGGAAGAGATTTTCTTCATTTCCAACCTCTGGACCCTGTTATCAGACAATAATCTAAGCAATACCTGAAGTTTCCCTCAGCCCAATTTGTGGTGTTGTCACAATCCCAACACAGCTATTCCAGTCCTCACTTACACCAATATAAATTAGCATCAGAAACACTCACTCACACACTAAATTGGGGAATTTATTCCTGTATGATGCAGAACAGAAGGTGATCCAACTTTAAACAAAGATTTAAGTTAGGAATTACAACTTTGTGCTTTGATTGGCAATTTGAGGTTCGCCAGTCTCACAAAACATTTTTGCAGAGTTTGGACTCTCACTGCATGCAGCCAAAGCTCTCTTTTTCTGTCCCCTGGGCCAAGAAGGATTTGCTGTTTTTTTCATTGGGAAAGCTGCTGGTTCCTAACAGTTTTCAAAGAGAGATGGAACATGCTTTTGGACAAAAGCTGGCTGAATGCAAAAGGTGGAGATGGTGGGGGGGCTGGCAGCAGGTGGGAAAGGGTGCCTCAAGAGTTAGCAGTCATCTGAGCCAAAGCATTGGGGAAGGGGAGGGAGCAACACAGAGATTAAAAAAAAGAAGCACTCACTAGCTAGGGTTTTTAGAGACTGGGTACTTAGACTTCTTGGGACTTTTCCAGATGTTCCACTGAAAAATATCCTTACAACACTATAACATGTTTTCAATGTTTCAGACCTCTATGCACACAGAAAAGGCAACCATCACTAAGAAATATATGCAACTGCTTGAAGAGTAAATTACACAATAGCAAACCTATTTTTGGACATACCGAGAAAAAAAAATTGGCAAAATAAGTGTACACTTAAAAGAACTTTATTAAAGAAATAGCAGCAGCCATTGTTCTTCCTGTGTTTTCTTTAGGTTGGCTAAAGGGCTGTAAGCAGAAGCAGCAATGAAGTTCAGAGTGCACACACACACAAAAAAAAAAAATAGTCTGAACAGCAGAGGAATTTTATTTCAGCAAGAAAGCAGTTCTCCCAGAGAAACTAGTGGAAGCAACAATGCTTGGATATGAAGCCAGCTTCATGAGGTTAACTGTTTTTGGAATTCTGTTCCAGGCATTCCCCTGGTTTAGCATCCATGTGATTGAGGAGTAAAAAACACAGAATGTGTTTTACATAGTTGATACGTAGGAGTTCACAGACAACAGATTTCTACAAGAAAGCCACCTTTATCCACTTGATAAGAACTCCAGAACTGGCGTCCATCTACAAATATCTCACATTTATTCAATTTCAGAAATAATTATTATCTTCATTTGAATTGTGTCTTTTTCCTTGGTTTCCTCAGGAAGGAGCATCCCAAATTGGACAGGAGAGGAGGTGGCTACAGACTAGCAAGTTTATGTAGTGCTGCTGACATGATTAGCCAACCTGAAAAGACACCACAACGGCACAGGCATTCAAGCGAGAGCTACGATGAGAAGTGCGAGCGGCGGCATGAGACACGCGAGAACTTGCGGAGGCGAAACAATGTGACCACATGCCGGCGCATTGGGAGACAAAACAAAAAGGAAGCAGAGAAGCAGTGCCAGAGTCCCCGTCAGAGAGAGTTCCTGAGAAGAAGAAACCTAGTGACTGAAGAAAGAAACAAACCAAGGAAACCTCTCCTTGGAGCACAAGCTCCCCTAGGACAAGGGAATGAGACACATGTCCCCCAGGACCCCTCATCATGGGCGGATCTGAGGTCACCAGCTCCATTCCAGGTAACACCTGGCTCTAAGGGCAGTTAACTACTCACTATGTACTTTGCGCAGTGCCCACCGAAAGCAATAGGAGTCTTTCCACCGATTTCAACAGCATTGGGATCCGAATCAAAGTAAAGACAAAAATTGAGAATGCACTAACAGTAACGTGCATTTCTTTAAGAACTCTGGAGTTGACCAAGTTTACCCTTGGTCATATCACTCCCAGTGCGTTCCTCCCGTTTTCCAAATCCTGAACTTTTATAAACTCGAACCAGATGGAGACTTACTGCCATTTCTCCAAGTACAACCCCACATCTTAATTGCCAGATTACTGTTTTGCACTTACACAAATTGCTATTTTTACCCTTAAAAATTGAGCTCCAAACATTTGGTTTCCCTCTATCACCTTCACTGTCAGCAGTAAGTATGCAGGAATTAGGATACAGTCGGGTACTCATTACATACTACACACTACTCTGCTGCACAGCAAATAGTAACCTAGAGAAGCCAGTGCACTGAATAATACCAACAGAAAGACGCAATGCAGAACACTCCAATCTGAGAGCCAAACAGACTTTCCTTCTAAACTTATATCCCATGCAAACTGAATAATTTCCTCAGCATGTTATGAGTTCATCCTAGGGGCTTCACTGATGTAAGCAACCAGAGACAGCAGAATGCGAGATGACTGCAAAAGCGCAGGCACACCCTCAAGTTCCCTTCACAGGGCGAGAGGGTGGAGAGTAATTATTTACCTCCTGCTACCATCTGGTTCACTAAGTTTAATTACATGTTAGACAGCAAGAATCTGAAGCAAGCATTTACGTGCATATGGCCCTTGCGCAGTGCCTTCCACTCTTTGCTTCTGTGGTGGTAGCAACATGCTCATCTCTCATACCACCACTGTGTAAGGCTGTAGGGAGACAGAGGAGTAGGTGGGAAAAGGCATGCCGTTCTCCCCAAGCAGAGGAAGAACTCCACCGAGTGCACAATAGATACCTCTGCACCAAGGCAGCCAAATCAGAGCAGTGACACAAGCCAGGATCCAGTTCACTGGCACTGCAAGTGCTCATCCTTTCCAAAAAGGACTTGAGACACATCTGGCTTCTTTATCCCGATTGGGGCACTCTGTATTCCTCCAGGAGCTAGCAGGTTTTCCCCTTGCTTCCCTACAGGGCTTTTGAAGTGCTGCAGTTCACATCACTTTAGCCAAAGTAACAAATCCTCATGGAAATAGCCATGGCTTCTCCCTGCATCTCCACTGATGCTGCTTGGTCTGTACTGTTCCCAGGTGACCAGGGTGCAAAGCCTGAGCTGGTCCACAGCCAGTTCCTCTCTGTTTGCTACCATTTCTTGTCAGTCTGTTCCAGCAGCTCTGCGGAGAAGGACCTGGGAGTGCTGGTGGACACCAAGTTAACCATGAGGCAGCAACGTGCCCTTGTGGCCAAGAAGGCCAATGGTATCCTGGGCTGCATCAGGAAGAGTGTTGCCAGCAGGTCGAGGGAGGTGATCCTCCCCCTCTACTCAGCCCTGGTGAGGCCACATCTGGAGTACTGTGTCCAGTTCTGGGCTCCCCAGTACAAGAGGGATGTGGCGCTACTGGAGAGAGTCCAGCGAAGGGCTACTAAGATGATTAGGGGACTGGAGCATCTCTCTTATGACGAAAGGCTGAGAGAGCTGGGCCTGTTTAGCCTGGAGAAGAGAAGGCTGAGAGGAGATCTTATCAACGTGTACAAGTATCTGAAGGGAGGGTGTYGAGAGGATGGGGCCAGACTCTTTTCAGTGGTGCCCAGYGACAGGACGCGAGGCAACAGGCACAAACTGAAACACAGACAGATCCATCTGAACATGAGGAAATACTTTTTCACTGTGAGGGTGACAGAGCACTGGAACAGGTTGCCCGGAGAGGTTGTGGAGTCTCCTTCTCTGGAGATATTCAAAACACACCTGGACGCAACCCTGTGCAACGTGCTCTAGGTGACCCTGCTTGAGCAGGGGGGTTGGACTAGATCTCCAGAGGTCCCTTCCAACCTCAGCGATTCCCTGTCTGTGACACTCACGCAAACTGCCGTGTTGTTTCAGCGCCCATGGAACCGCAGTGTGTTCCCGTACGCACACCACCAGCTTGGGCTCAGCACGCACCTCGGGCCAAGCAGCCTTCACTCCTGCACCGTTCCATCAGGAAACATCCCCAGCAAAGGCAGCTCCACAGACACTCAAGGTACCTAAGGGACAGGCTGCCTCACCAGCATTTGTCTTTCAAAACAGAACCAGAACCACAGTGCTTCCCTTCCACCTCCAAGTTTCAGTTGACTTGTTTAGGCACAGGAGGTTCCCATCCGCTGACACAGGACCATTCATTTGGCACCACCAGAAGACTGGGTTTTCGAGTTCTAGGGTAGCTTTCCTCTAATGCTAACTCCTCAGCTAGCAGCACCATACATATCATTAAGTTTTTACCATCCTAGTCGGAGTTTTTCTCCCCTTTGAACTGCAGGTTTTAAGAATATTTTTCTTTTGGAGGCATAAACCAACCCAGCCCACAGCACCACACATCCTGCTGTTGGATAAAATAAGACTCTTAAACAGATGTTTTGTGCTACAGTTTTCTTGCAAATTCCCTAGATTATCTGATAGGGTTGTGGGCTAATTTTAGTCTGCAGAATTATTTAATTTACATTTTTCTTTTCATCTGACCATGAGATTTTTCCTTGCTCCTTGTCCCTATTCAGTTGTGTTACTAGATGCTGTTTAAACAGCTATTCTCCAACCCAGAAATGACACCATTTCTGAGATAGTGTAGATGCATGCTCAAGCAGAAAAGTATTTCTTCACCCCTTGGGCTGAGGGAATCAGGCCCATATCCTTTTGTTTTCTTTTCACAGGAACTCAGACACTTACAAATTCAAGTGCAAAAATGAAAGACTCAAGCCAACAGACAGAGTAAGCCTGTTCTCTCCTCCTTTTCTGGACTGTGAATTCACAGATACCTGTAAGCCACTGGCCTTAGATGAAAAGGTCATATATATTTCATGTTAGCATAAGCTTTAGCTGTAGAAATATTCACAGTCTCCTTTGGATGACGGGTAGAGGCTGATATCTACAGCTACGGACTGATTCAGAAGTCTGTATCACATCATCTTAGTAACATACATTCTTTTTTATTTTAGTTGTGGAATAGCAGTTTTAAATAAGGTAAGCTAAACACATGGATAACAACTATGCTTGAATTCCTGAAAAAGAGTAAGATTTGTTTCTAAGATTTCCGACTGGAACACTGACTGATGCTAAATTTCTGCAGCTTTTGTTTGTGAAAAAAACTGTTACTGTAGTAAAGAAAGGCACTCCATTTCAGAGATATCAATTGTTTCTATGCAATAACTGCCCTGATTTGATATACTATACGACAAGAATGGCATAACTCCAATAGCGTAAGGAGTTAAAGAATATATTTTCATTGCCCTGGAAAAAAACAAAAACAAATAAAAAAACAGTATGTTATGTTTCTAATCTATTGAGTACTAAACTCAAACTCATGCTATTAATTTCAATTTATTTCAGAATGTTTGAAATTTGTAGCCAGTTTATAAAATGGTTACACCAAATGATCCTATAGTTTTTAATATTTTCCCTTTCAGGAAATAGTGCAACTTTCCAACTACCTGAAGGTACGTACCAAATATTATAAGCACCTATCTAGAAAGTAGGTGATGAAAGATTACATGAATGTTTTTTGTTGTTTTTTTTTAAATGAATGGGTGTTTTGTGCCCAGTTTTAATGTGGCACGGAAAACACACACATAAGCTATTGAAGCCAAGGACCCATCTCAAACATACCAAACAGTGCAAACACTAATCATGAGTTGTAGGAATGAAACTGGTTAACTCTAGGTACTGAATCACACGTGGAGCATCTATTAAAAGACAGGCTTTCCTATTTCATCTGCAGGAGGCACTGCATCGGGAGCTGTTGCTGAAGCAGAAGATGGTGATTTTGCAGGAGCTTTTCTCCACCCTGCTGCGAGCATCAGAAAAATCCTGGCAGGTACCAGACAACTGTACTAAGCGATTCCAGCTGGGGCTGGGACTGAGATTCTGCCTTGGCAGGGCCTGGCTTACATACAGAAGCAAAAAGAACCCACATGTCTCATTCTATTTCTGATAGCTAATTTCTAGCTCTGCCTAATCTTAACTCTTTAGGGGCTTGGAATGTTACAAGCCTAAAATTCAACTCTATTTGCTAGAAGATAAGATGCCAAGCAGAACTATTTACCTGGGCAGGGGGGCACTACTTTACCTTCCTTTCTTGTTTCAGCCATCTTTCTTTTCAGGGCTGGCTGAATACAAACTCAGAAAGAAGTTAAGGTTTTACTTTTCTTGATTTTTTTTCATCTGTGTCTCCATGTTTGATGGAAAGTTTGTTACTAGATTTATTTTTCTTTCAGATTAACAGGAAGTATAAACTTCCCCCCCCCTTTCTTCTTTTTTAAGGTTTTGGGTTTCCTATACTTGCTTTTCACAGTGTTTCTTAAATAAAAAGCAAATGGAAGTTTATAAGTGAAAAAGATCGGACTGAACCAAACAATCATCTTCTACCATCTTTTCTGCCCCAGTGAAGACAAATTTCAAATACTTTGTTGAAGTGACTTTTTTGGCCAAAATAAAAATTTTAGGTGCACATAAAACATTGCATAGGTTGGGGAGCTGGCACAACAAAATATATATATATATATTTTTTTAAACTGAGAACACAATGACCAAAGAAACCCCAGCCTTTTTGACATGCTCCACCTTACTCAGTTTCCTGCTGACAAAGAACAGCAGAGACATCCTCTGCACACACCACTGCCTCGGTTCCTTCATGAGACATATTTTCAGTCCCAGACACAAGTCAGAAGACCCAATATTGCAAAGCTCTTGAACACCTACTTAACCTTAAATGCACTGCTGAATCATGGCCCTATATCTCACTATTTCCCACAGCTCAAACTAAATCCTCTGGTCAGCACTGACGCAGGGCCCATTTTTTGCTAGAGATTAGGAGGTGAAATTAAGGTGATGCACTTTATGATTCATTTTATGGTGACACAATATTTTATATAAGAATATTAAATCAAATATTAACATACATTTTGTTGTGCCATAACAAATTAGCAGTACTAAAGAAAAAAATGGTCTGAAAGTTCTGTTGGGGCAGAGGAGCAAATGATTGGGTGAGATGGTGTAAAAAAATTGTGTTAGATGTACTGCGGTTAGAAACTTCCGCCTTCGCTTGCTTCTTCAAATATAATATGAGCAGGAAAAAACACTGACACACACACACTGCAGAAAGTAGCCATGAAACCTCAGATTAGAAACAGGTGGGTGCATTTTGCTTCTTGCTATCTCTGCTATAGAAAAGGGACTTTGCTGCCGCCTCTACATTCAGCCTTTCATCAGAGACTAAAAATTAACTTGCTGCTGGCCTTGTAGCCAACAAGGCAAACAAAGCAGAAGCTACATACTGAGAAGTGATCCTTTGGGAGCACCTAGAGCACACAGCGAGGGAGGCAGGCTAGAGGGGGAAAGGGGCTTCCTCAGCAGATGCTGGCAAAGGAGGATACAGACGGGTCATATGCCATGGGCTGTGCACCAAATGTCAGTTATCCGTTCCCAGGCCTAAACTCCAAAATATTGGAAAGGATTAAGAAGTGTGATTGCAGATACATGAATGACCTGGCAATAACTTGTAATTTGGCCAGAGTAATTTTTGAGAGCCTGCTTCTTGTGTTCATGAGTGCTTCTGGTTTGATGGAGCAAGTGAGTACTCTTTAGGAAGATGGGAGTGTAGTTAAACTGAAGAGTAAATCCTTTGGTTCCTTCCCCCTCCCACTATTTAACTTCTAGGTTAAAGACACCTACGTACCAGAGATCTGGGCCTTTGTTCTCCCATCTGTTGTAAAACTTGCTTAGGTATGTATTGATTCAAAAATACTGAAATTGTCAGATGAAGGAAGCTAAATAAGTCTCTTATTAAGAGTAATTAGTTTTGAGCTGCAGTCATTCTTAAAGAATGAAATTAAGATTTTTCATACATTTTTTCCCCCCTTCCTGGTCTCTAAAGTTGACCCTGACTTTTGGAAGTACCTTACAATCCTGCAGAGGCTTTTCATCATTTCCAGAGTGTTGCTACTACTTTCTGGATCCTTTTTTCTAGCGCAAGCATTGCGTTTAGGCAAATTGAAAGCATTCCAAAAACAGCACTTAAAATTGTTGCTTTAAACTAGCTATTTAAAATGACTAAGAGGCAGGAGTATCAGAGAATCTACCAATCATAGGACAACCAGAACACTACAACTGTCAGCCAAAAACAGTTTTAAAACACACATACGTCACTTCACTGACAGCTGTAGAGAAATGCAGCAGAGGAGAGAGTTTTCAGCCAAAGGTTTTAGAGCTGCTCATTCCAGTAACTTTAGACTCTGAAGAGGAGGGTGATATGCAAGAGGAGGCATATTTGGAATGCGTTAACCCTAATCTTTCCTCTGACTGGATTTCAGTAGCTATCTTCAGGCTGTCTGTCAAAGCTTAGTGCAAGGATCCACAAGTAGTGTTTAAAATACAGCTGTCACCCGAGACAGTGATGGTAGCTATAGTCACAGTATTTTCTTACCAGCCCCTTTCAGGTGGATAACCGTTAACAGGCGGGTTGGACCAAAATTTCCTAGCATAACTTTTCTGGTCAGAGGCATAGTTTCTTGCGTCCTCCCACATATACGCATGTAAACTCACTCACCCCTCACTGACACAGCTGTTCTGGTAAAAGCCCTAATAGGCAGCTTATTCCATTTAGGGAAATCTTTATGCTGTATGTTCTTTTGCCAATGTATAAGCTGTTATAAGTTTGCCAGCACATTTCTGCTCTCAAGTGTAGGAAGGGCTTAGTGCTCAGTTGCCTTGTACTTTGCAGTCATTTACATCTGTGCAGAATGGCCATAAAATGCTACCACCCTCTTGAAATGAACCTTTGCAAATAGCAGAATAAAATGAACTGCAGAGGAAAATTAGATATATCATACAAAAATGCTTTTTAAAATTCCACCTACATTTTAAGAAGATATAGCCTTTGGTTTTTTTAAGCTGAACCAACAACTGAACTCAGAAGACTGAGACTCTTTGGGACTGTAAATTTACCTCTGTGCAAATTTAAACAGTACTATAACACTAGAGAATCTGGTTTTGCTTAGGTCTAACAGTTATTCCTATAACATCAAAGAGTTACTTATTCAGAGGCTTGACTTCAAACAGTAGCAAGAAGAGATGATACTGGCATTCTCAATATCAGTAGTGGAAAAAAGCCTACGTGAACTCTTTGCTAGACATTTTATGTGAATTTGCATGCAGGTCTGGTTTCACAAAACTTAAGTAGAAAGCCTGACTAATACTGAGGTAAGATTATAACAGGGAAAACAAATCATCATTGTTGCCCTCTATCCCCCTGCCCAGCTGCAAGATGTTGCAATGCAGACCCAACCTATTTCCTAAGGAAACCAGTAACACAAGACGTTACCAGCTGGAGCTTTAGGCAAAGAATGCTGCAGGGAGGAACAACTATCAACCAGGAAACAAGACTGTATGTGGGGACAAGACAGCAGCAATGCTTAGAATAGATTCAACCAGACTAACTTGAAATCACTTTGCTATTAACTTCTCATTTCACTGCAAATATCCGCACTCCTGTAACCGGTGGAACTGCCTCAAGAGAGTTTTTCAATATGTAGAAGTTTTACTTCCCCCGTATCCTATTTATTCTGAGATTGCAAAAGCTTATTTGAAATCTAAGTGTTGAAAAGATTTTGATCAAATTTAGCTATAATATTAGATAGAAAAGGGAGAAAGTGAATCAAAACACAAGCCAACAAAACACTGTATTTTCAAAGAGGAAATATTGCGCAAGTCATGATTCCACACACTGGTCCAACTGTTGGTTTGTTTGTTTTTTTTTCCCTCTAGGGTCAGCTAAATGAAGATAAACTGAAGTGTAAACTTAGGGCACTTGAAAATCAACTGCAGGCCTGCACCCAGGTAATCTATTTGACTCTGTGAGAACCAAACATGGATTAAGAAATGTGTGAAAATGAAATATGGAATCACGCAATTAGGTCAGGTCTCAGTTTCTAAAGAAATCTGATCAGATATGGATCTGAAAACTACTTTTCCTCTTTGCTGAAGCAATGCTTCTCAGCAAATTAGCAGTAGCATTTACACACTCTGGATTTACTAATATTCAGGTTTAGCAAGAGTAGGAATATGTCAGATAAGACCCTTCAAGAAGTTTAATTCTTCATTTAAAGAGCTACTCAAAGGAGTGTGTGAAGAAGATCCTCATAGAGATGGAGGACCAAAAGCAGACCTATGAGCAGAAGGCAAAAGAGGCTCTTCAGAAAATGCTTGAGGACAAACTCCAAGCAGAACAGCAGCTGCAAAACTCTCAGGTAAGAAATGTTTTACATCTTGTTTTGCTTCAGTCTAGTTTTACAGCCGCCTCATTTCAGTGAAAGGAGATGACTAATTTACCATTGGCAACAAAGATGCAAAATTAACATGTTTTCGTTACTGAGCAAAGCCTCAAGCAGTTATCCCCTTAGTGGCAAACTGCTTTGGGATATGTTTGATAACCTGTGCTCATTTTGTGAGCCACACATTGGGTTATTAAAAACAACACACAGCTGGGGAAATATGCTGCTGTTTGGCAGTTTTACGTGTAATCCCCTCTTCTCCATGATACCTCAGTCCCCTTCCCTCCTCCCCACACACATGCACAGGTAACAAGCTACAAACACATCAAGTGCACAATGAGCTCTCTACAGATGCTTTTTCTGAGGTGGCTCTTTCAGACAAAAATATATTTTCTGCAAAAAGCTTCCTATGGGTCAAAAAAATTGCCAATTGTTATTTTCAGAACAATAAATAAATCATATCCCATGTGGGATGCTACTATTACCAGACCTCTAAATCCACACAGAGGCACAAAAGTTCAGGTAATGCCCTCCAGTATACCTACAGTAGTTATTCTCACCTCTGCATGAACAACCCAACTGTCACAGTAAAACCCTTCTGCCTATTTTCAGGCTGTCCATCAGGTGGCATCACAGTCACATGCATTCCGCTGTTACATAAAGCAAGTTAGCATAATCCTTTTTATTACAGATGCAGAGAGCTGCCCTCCCACTGCTTGCTCCCTCAGTCTGACACCATGCTTACAAGCACAAGCTAAGTTAAAATGAATGAGGTTTTTTCCCCCTCAGAGCGAGCGCACACAGAGTTACACCAAGTTTAATCAACCATTCCGGTTCTTTCCCATTGGTATTTCAATGCAGGTTGCTGCTATCAGCCCCACACTTAGGAAGTTAATCTGCAGGTGTTCGCTTTCTTCCCTAGAGATCCCTGGCAGTTACAAAAGAAGACTGTGCCCTCTGGAAAGAGCACTACGACACGCTGAAAGCTGAATGGACTGAGATGACCAAGGCACATACTGAGCTCGAGAATAATCTCCATGTTTTGCAAAGCAAACTGCAAGTATGTTAGTTCTCTTGTAGGGGTATAGTATCCATTGCCCACAGGAATCCACATTTTCTGATTTGCAAATAGAGAAAACACACAGGTTTAGATCACTTCAAAAAAGCACCTTTGATAAAGCACTGCTGTTACACACAACCTGATTTCAGGCCCACATCACATGTTCTCCAAATTGTTCATTTATAAACCACTTACATGTAGTCCTGATGTTGTGGCAGTCCTGATGTTGTGGCTCTTCTCACATTCAGCGGGCAGACATGCAGAATGAACAGCTTCACCGGGCCTTGCATAACCTGGAAAACGAACACGCAGAACTCCGCCTGAGAATCAGTGCCTTGCAAGAGGACAACAAGCTTAAAGCAGAACATATCAGTGCAATAGAAGGTATCATGTGGAGAGGGAATATGAGGGTCACTCTCCCAAATGAATGGCAGATATACCTTTAAAGAAAATACTTTCAAAAAACACATTCTTAAAGGCAAGCACACATATACACAAAAGAATCTTTATTTAAATGCGTTGCACATCTCAGCTTGCAGAGAGAGTGCCTCTATTTTCTAAAGAGCTCCCGGAGTAAATAGTTTCCAGCTAGATTAAAGGAGTTTCAAAGAAATTAAATGACTTTCCTAGAAGAAAGGATAGAATGGGAGACCTGAAAAAAAACTCAAAGATGAGCCCTCAGCTTTGATGCAGACTTTTGCATCCTTTGGCAAATCTATCAAACAGCAGTAATGCAAGCCCACTCTCACATGGGTGGCGAGGCAGAAGCCATTACTATTTTGAAGTGCTGCATAGTGATGAATATTATCAGTGTATAAATAAATGCTGATGGTGACTTAAGGTGCCATTTCAGATAGAGATAATGAAATTCACACGTACTTCACATGACAAATTATTTGACAGAATTAATGAATAGTAAATGGATGGCAGTCCTATTTTCATAATATAGTAAAGTCTCACTCAGATGTGTTTTAAAAGAAAAAAAAAGAATGTAAGGAGTACGAGGAAAAGCTACCATAAGTGCAGTTAACATCTAAAAATCATGTTTCTTCAGAGATGAAAGTTCAGTATGCCTCCCAACAACGTTAATTCCACTTTGCAAATTTGGAAAAAGCCAAATTTCCCTTACTTGCATAAACGATACACAGTTTTGCATCAATGTTGGTTTGTTTGTTTAATTTCAGGTAAATTGCAAAAAGAACAAAATCAGAAGATAACCTTGGAGGCAACAATCAGCCATTTGCACAGTAAGTCATACTCAGAAGTGCAAACTAAAAAGATACACAATTTTTGAATTATTGAGTATAGCATTGCTCAGCCTTGCCTCGCACAGCATCTTTGGTATAGACTTTATCCCAAATGCCTCACTGTATGAAACAGGCAAAACACCAAATATTTTTCAGTTTCTCCAAATATTGGTACTGGAAACCTAGCACTTCCTGTGGTCTCTGGGAATATGGATCTGGTCAGGAATTTCCAAGGAAGGGAAAAAAGCCACCAGCCCAAGGGAACAGTTTATTCTGAAAAAGTCATCCACTTTCTACCTGCCTTAGTTTGGATAAAGAGCCCCAAAACATGGAAGGTTTAGGTTAAAGAAGGGAGATAAAACACATCAAATGGAAGAATTTGTGAGAGTGCTTCAGATGATAACCAACTTTTTATATTCACAGATTTGTTACAGAACCAGACCAATGAACAGAAAACTCCAGAAGCGATGGTGCAAAGGAAAGGTCAGCAAACTTTGTAACTCCGATCTAGAACAGCAGTTACTCCTCTAACTGGACACAGAAATGTTAGAAGTGACTCTAAGAGAACTCTGTATTTGTTTAGCATAAATTTTTGTTGTTGTTGTTGTTTTTAATTGCACACAGCAGGTTACTATATCCTGCTGGCTAACATTAAAATGTAAGTGTATTTATGATGGCAAATATTTTGAAAAATAAATAGATTTCATTGCAAGTTCTGCTTCAGTTACTATGCCTTTTCTCCCCCCCCCCTTTTTTTTTTTTTTGAAGAAAATATATTTGAGATTGCAATTACAGCTGAAATTGAAGAAAGTAATATAAGGAGTTTTAACTTTCCCTCCCCCCATTTCTGACAACTGCTTAGAAATATTCCTCTCAAAAATGATCGTAGAGCTCTGCTGTGGATACAAGTTGATAACTAATCCAGCTCCTGTGGCCTCATCTATGTTGTAGCATGCAAATATTATCTCTAAATTGTGCTGAGTGAAAAAAAGATATAAAGTAAACTGAAAGCCTGGATCTGTTTCTCATCAGAAGCCTGACTGTTTTTCCAGATCAGGTTCTCACCACGCAGACCCCACCTCTCACTCCTGCCACAGAAAAACAAAATGCTCTGTTAGAGCAGCCAGAGGAGGAGGAAGAAGAAAGTCTGAAGGATGAGATGCAGAAAAGGACATCCCAGCTTACAGCAAAGGAGAATGAGGTGAGGAAGTCACTGAAATCACAGATGAAGTTAAATTATCCAGCTAGAGAATGAGCTGCTATTGTAAATACTCCAAGAACAGAAAACATGAAAGCTCCTAAAAATAACCATACCTGCATGTTGTATCCAATAGTTATAAGGACTACTGTTCCTAAATTTTTACTCCAATACCAACCTCAGCTAAATCCCAGACACAGCATCTGTGAGTAAGGCCAAGACACTTTGCATCCTTAAAAATGGGGCCACTGCTTCAGAAGCTGCTGTGGAGCCCTCCACAGACATCTCTATTCTCAGAGGCCAAAGAGCCTCAAAAGCCTTGCAGGGAAAAGCCAGAGCATTCGCTTTAACAGCTGAAGTATGGCCCTAGCACAAAGGAAGCGCAGAAGAAAAAGAAAAGGCTTACAAATAACAGGAACGGTCTGCTAACAAAAGCAATATCCATACAACCGGGCTACAAGAAATTTCAAAATTTTCTGATCTCTTACGTGCTCTTTCTCATCCAAGAGACTGGAAGCACAAACTGCACCCTCTGCCCAGACAGCAATTGTCCCGCAAAGTTTTTACAGTAGTACTTAGATAGCAGGGAATTATAAAACAAGGATTTATCTTACCACAGCAGAGCTTAGAGTCACTCAGAAGAACAGCTTGTCCTACTAAACCAACCTCAGTGAGTACACCAGAGCATCAGGTATTACTCGGCCTCAGCTGTTGAAGGGGGTGTGCAAAGCATAATCACAGCCAAAAGAAACAGCTGTGAGAGGGCCCAGCCACCCCGTCTCCCCTCGCAGCAGCCGCTGAGGGTTCTCCCACCACAGTGGAACCCAGGGGAGCCCGCATCTCCCTTGGCAGGTCATGTCGGTCACCAGGAAGGCAGCAGGCCTTCATGTCTCACTCATGCCGCATGGCTGGCCAGGACCCAAATCTGCAAGGCCCCTGGGTTTTGGGGCTGTGCAGGGTGACCGAGGCGCCTGCACGCCTCCTGCCTCACGGCATGGGAGGGCCAAAGGACTCTGCAAGTGCTTGCAAAGTCAGTGAAATTCAGAAGGAGCGTAGGAATGAAACCCTGCTGCACGTTTACAGTCCACTTCCTCCCATCCTGCACACAAGAATGCTATTTGTGCTCAGAAAAAAATAACTATTGCTTCTTTCTCCCATGTGATTTGAATGCTGCTGAAAGATGCCAGCAAAACAGTATGGGCCATGGGACGCTAACAGAGGGGCAATTGCCTTTTATCACCATGTTCCCACTAATACTAAAACTCTGCTCTGTCCTACATGGCATAGAGGTAATAGAAGCGAAAATTCCTCATCCTTACAGTGCCAATGCACTAGGATGTGAAGCTCTGCAACCACTGCATGAGATGTGGCAATCTCAGTGCATACAAAATGGACAGGATCCATCTTCCTAACAGTCATTTCCTTTGTTTCCAGTGCACAGAGCTGCGTTTGGAGCTGGAGGCCCTCAGTGACGAGTACCGCTCCTGCCTGACCAAATTACGCCAATGCCGAGATGAGCTTAATCAATTCCAGAGCAAACGGCCAAAAGTAGGAGGAGTTCCTTTCTCTGGGTCCCATTCACTATTGCAAATAGTGCGAGTCCCTTCGGACTGCAGCTGCAGATGGGTCTGGGAAAAATTGTTTCTCATTTATTTGGGCAGTGCAGAAAGATGAATGAATGTCTATTAGAGATGGAAAGTTTCTTCTGCCTACCCATTTCCCAGTAACGCTTACTTCTCTTTTTCAGAGACAGCATGGTAACTGGATCCCTCTCCTAGTGTTGGCAATAGCAATGGCTGTAGCAGCTTTCCTAGCAAATTATGTACCATAAAGAACCTTTACAACTACCTCACTTCAGGAGCTGACTTCTGCTTTAAAAACAACTGCAACAAGCCCTCACTGCAATGTACATTCCACTGTTTTTATACTTGTTTGGTTTATATTTTGAGCTGGTCTCACTTCAGACAAACTCCCACGGTTCTAATAAATGCTGTGAGATCATTCCTTCCTCTTTGCTGGTTTGTTTATTCTTTTTTTAATTGAAGGTTGCATTACCCAGTCTCTAGCTGTACTGATGGGCAACAGCCACTTAAATTGCCCCTTTGAGGATTGAGTGGGACAGGAAGGACAGGTCACAAGGAGACTCGGCATCTCATGCATTTAAGAACCACATTCCCTGTTTTTCATGCCTAGGCAGCTAGAACATTTGTCCAAGCCTTTCTCACTTTCTAGAGCAATTGCTGTAGCTGGGTTTTTTTGCCAGCTCCCTAGCTATTTTGTGCTCCACACAAAATACTCATTTGTCTCAATGGGCTGGGGGCAGAGGATGTACAGTTTCCTTCCACCCTTTTTTTTCCCCTCCCTATGCAGAAGATATTCAACACTGGACCATCTCTACTGGTGTCTGAAAATAGACTGCGCTCAGGGGGACTTTTTAAACACACTCCTCAGTCCCCCAAGTTTCCTGTACTCCTCTGTGTAGACTCTCTTACCTCCAGCACTCCCTACTTAACCAGATTTACCTCCTTGCTCTTCCCAGCCTGTGTGGTGGCATCTCCACAGGCTTGTCCACTTTCCTTTTATTGTCAGCACCACACTAATTCAACAGATACCAGTTTTTTAAGCTCCTTCCAAAGCTGCACTGTGCTGCTTTTATGGCAGCACGCATCCCTCATTCAGCATAAGCTCAGCTACAAGGGGGTGCATAACACTACATCACACATGTAATAAATGTTATATGGAGTCTACAACAAACTTCACATATCCAAGATAATGCAATCTTACAATTTTATTAGCCTTCAATTGTTCGCAATAAATATCCTGATTTTGCAGAAGGTGAGGCATACAAATGAACTCAGTGGGGAAAAAAAGGGCAGAAACCCACAGCTTCCAGTGTCCTGCACTGGAATTCCCTCCATGAAGTAATTCGCTTCATGAATGAGCGGGGGGGATGTCTAGAGTGCTGGTGCAAAAGGATCACTTAAAAAAAAAAAAAAAAAGTCTACAGTCAGGATCCAGACTGTAAAACAGCTGTACACATATGCATTCATATACTGGTCTTCTAGGAAATGTACATATTTAATTCACAAATGGCCTAAGAGGTCAGAGGCCCAATATAGCTACAATTTATTCTTTGGTGCTTCAGTTTATGTTGAAAGGAGATGGAGCTCTACAATTTCAGGGGCTTCCTGAGATAACTTCAGGGGGATGCTCACCTCTCAGGTGGGAACTGTTTTTCTCACATCAGTCCCTAATACAGGTGAGAAATGGATTAAGTACAAACTCAGTCTTATAAGGCAACTGCTGTGAGAGTAACCACCTCACTTGAAATGCAGAGATTTGCAAAATCATTCTGAGTACTGAAACTGTCCTTCAGGTTGTCGCACCAGGCATCCACCACCTCCTTCATCTCCAGATAGAGGTTTTCTGGGATGCTGAACGAATAAATTTGGACCATGACATCATCTCTTATCCTGCAGCAGGAGGCCCGGACGGTGAAAACTCTCAGCGGCGTCAACGCCAAACAGTTCTCAAAGCCATCCTCCACTGCGAAGGTGTAGGCAAGCGGGTAGCCCAGGAGCACCCCAAACACGGTGCAGAGGTTCCAGTCAGCAGCGCAAACCTCGCTGGAAGATACGGGGCCGGCGGTTGCCTCCGCGGCCTTGAGGTGCGCCAGGAGAGCCGAGAGGTGGCCCTTGACGACGTGGGCTGCCGAGGTGCCGCAGAGCTCCGGCTGCGCCCGGGCCGCAGACACGTCCACGAAGGGCGGGGGCTGGGCCCGCAGCACGGCCTCGAGGCGCCGGGCCGCGCGCCCCGGGTGCAGCACCAGCACGCTGCCCGCCACGCTCAGCAGGTGCAGGCGGCCGGGGGCCAGGCCGGCCTCCCGC
>NW_020450705.1:1468132-1471628 GCF_003343035.1 Apteryx rowi | reverse complement strand
AGAAAAAAGTGGACACAAAGATGTTTTCAAGGCAGTTTTAATAGAGCACGGATTTCTTTTTTCCCCCTATAACAATCAAGGATTTATATACATATCAATACTGGATTTTAAAAAATATTAGAGTTAAAAATCTGATTTATACATATTGGTCGCTTAAGCAAACAGCTAAAAACAGTGAACTACCTAGAGGTATTCCTTTAAAACCCTTCTATTTAGGCACTTCCAAAAAGAAAAAAAAAAAAGCACCACTGACTGTGGAAAATTTAATCAGACAAGCAGATTTACAGATTTAATTCAGGTTCAGGCAAGGCACCGGTTAACAAGCATCTTCCTATATGTACAAGGAACAGGAGGGCAGAGCAGAGCCGGGGCGCCGGCGGCGGTCACTGCTCCGGGAGCGGCGTGGCCATGTGCAGCGCGGGGCCCTGCATGGGCCAGCCCTCCTGGTGGCTCTGCAGAAGGCGGTACAGCTGCTTCAGGTGGGCGACGATGTTGTCCTTGATGTCCGGGATAGAGATCTGGAGTCGCACGCTGCCGCTGTCGAAGGAACGCGTGAAGTCGCCCGAAAACATTTCGTAGATCATCCGAGCCACAACGGGAATGACCTGGTTAAAAAAAAAATTAAGGCAGCTATTTTAGCCGGTCACATAATACATGCCTGTTATTTTGCAAAAAAAACCCTGAAGGGCACCAGGAATCCCCTGCAGTGGTCAAATCTACCTGCGGAACGGTTTCCACAGTAACCTGAATGGCAGTTCACAGACCAAAGGTATTCAGCATACGAGGAATACATATCATTTGCACTTAATGTGACAAAAACCCACCAGCTTCCTATTTGGGCTTCTTGAAATCATTAACCAAGATGGAGAAAAACAGTTCTCTATTTGATATCTATGGGTGTCAATCCACGGGGCCCAGCAAAGCTGGCGCATCTGATTTCAGAGCCTTGGCTCGTACCTGAACCACGATCAGCTTTCTCTCTCTGGGTTTTCCATCAGGCCATTCTTCCCCAAAACAGAAGTAGATTTCATAAGGTGGCTGTTTCTCAATTTGTCCCTTCTGATGGGCAATCAGCTCTAAGAAGAAACGCAGAACGCTGCAGGGTTATCTGTCTTTCCGTTAGGAACACTTACCGCATCCCACCTCGCTACGCTTGTCCCAAGTCTGACAGGATCATGCAATCCTTCTCCAGAGCCACCTCTTACACATATAAGCAATTATAGCTTATTTCCTAAATCCAGAAAGAGCTTTCTTTAACAAGACCCACCAATATTTCAGTTCGTTAAATAAGTGTAAATTCCAATGTGCACCTGCTCTATAGTCCACTGCAGTCAGGGAGCACAGTGGCCACTGAACCACGCTGCATGCACATGCAAACCAATTACTGCATCAAGACTGATCCCCAGTGCAGATCACCCTGTCTAACAGTGTTACCGAGAGCCAAGACCAGCATCCAAAGTTGTTTTCCAGAAGCAAAAGTTACCTACCACTTAGGAATGTTTCCAGACAGAAGAGTTTGACTTTCTTTTGCCTCTCGATCAAATTTGGTGTAGTGGAGGAAGGCGCACACGGACCAGACCAGTACACCTTGCACTGGCAGAGTCGGACAGCATAGATGGCATGGCCACTGACCTCCAGGATCAGTCCCCTGTCCATAACATCTAGTAGCCGACTAGTGAAGATCTTTTGCTTTTCATTGGTGATTTGCTCTGTTCCTGGAAACTTTACTTGCTCCAAACTAATAGGCCCAAACAGCTCTTCCTGATCTGGCATTGGACCCAGCTCTCCATAGAAAAGTCGGCACCCCTGTGGGTTGCTTACAGTTGTTGTGGCTCCGGTCTCCTTTCCTCGATATTCAAACTTGATTTCTAGGTCTGTCACTGAGAGAGGAATTGTTAGTATGATGTTTCCTGCACCTCAGCACATACACTGCATGTATCAGTAGTGCAGAAGCATCATGCAACGTAAGCTAGAGTCTGAAAGGATATTTTAACTATACACAGTTCTGCATGCTAACAAGCAAACAACCAAAGGAAAAGCAAGGTTAAAAACCACCTGGTTAAAAGCACAATGAGGCACTACACCAATATACATACTTGGAAGAGAGCTGATCCAGAGCTCAGGGCTGCTGAAGAAGTCATGCTGCAGGGCAGTTGGGGGCATTTCCATATCTAGAGGTTCATTCTTCGGCCACACAGCTTCAGGGCTACAGTTTTCTGCACTGGCTGGAGCCATCGGAGAATCTACACAAAAGAATCAATTCTTTGATAAAACAAGATTTGATTTCAAGGATGCACCAATTTACAAGGAAATAACTCCACTAATAGATTACAGCCTATGCTACCAACCATTGATATTAAGAAACGGAAAGGTCTCCTGAATAGGGACATGCTGAGATGGATTCAATTCTTCCTCCTCTTCGTCATCAAGATCATTATCTTTTTCATCCCACGGAGCTGAGCCAGTGGAACCTACAAACAAGCACACATTCAGGGTAGTCACTCTGTATGAAACACTGCAATGCATTTCCTGAAAAAATACTGTAATTTTCACGTTGACTTTGCACAGTATCAGATGTTGATTTGTATAAATATAAGTAAAAAAGGGACAAATGTAATCTTTACACTATACTACCATCATTTTTTTTAATGCATGATTTTAGAGAGCTAAGGATCCAAATAAACTACCAGCAATGCTGGATTATTTAGCAGATAGCATGCAACCTTTAATTTTAGTACAGTTACACTATGGTTCAGAGTCCTCTTAGCTTAATTACAGCTGTGTTTACATATGGCATCCATTTTCCACTGCACACGAAGGTAGCTTAAGAGTTAATTCCTTGGCGGGAAAGGTAGATGGCATTGGACAGATGCCTGCTCAGTTACCAGTATTGTGTCAGCAAGGCCCTCACCTGGATTAATGATTGATCCCTGGGACTGCGGGATATCACAAACTTCATAAATTTTAACAGGATTCATGGGCACCTCCTTGGTGCCATCATACATCAAATTAAACTCCCGGCTTTTGTTAAGAGCACATCGGAGCTGGGCTTTCCACTTTGCAGGGTCTGGCTCATCGACTCCTTCCTGGTACTTTCCCGTTTCCACGGCCCATGCCTGGGAACAGAGTACACCGTGCTTAGTCCAGCCCTCTCAATATGCCAGCTTTTGTCAGAAATCACACTTCCAAACAAATTCACTTTAAAATTCTTCTCTTGCAGGAGTCTCACCTCAGCTCTTCTGATAACAACAATGGAAGTTCCCTCTACAATGTCTTTTCCCACTCAAACAAGGAAAAAAAAAAGTAAATCATAATTTCCAAGAACCATTAGCAATTTTGAGCATGCATCTTTATGCAAGTTAAGAAGTGTAGTTTACACAGGATTATGCATTGGACTTTTCTAGGTGCCTCAGGTTGGATACCAAAAGTCATTTTGGACAGTGAGCATACTTTGTGTAGAAATGGGCTCAAAGTGGAGTGGAAAAACAGCCACAGA
>NW_020450705.1:1463161-1468087 GCF_003343035.1 Apteryx rowi | reverse complement strand
CAGACTATCAATCCAAGATCCTTTCAAGGCAGAAGGTCTAAAATTCCTCAAAGGAGTACAAGAGCTATAATGAATCCCTTGGGAGAAGAATATTAAGGACAGTAATGGCAGGCATTAGAAATTAGGGGTAGAATCATGATTTTTTCTTCCCCAGTTAAGATATAGGTAACTACTTAGTGGTTTGACACTAAGCAGTCAAGCCGGCTACCACAGCTACCACATCCTAAGCCCACTAGATGAAGCAAATAGCAGTGATTTCATCTGCCACAACCCATATAGTCAAATTTCAAGTCTGAGCTCTGGTGGTCTGAAAGGGTTAAAGAACTAAATACCTTTTCAATGCAGTGCCAAGCCTGGCACTGAGATTTTTCTGAGGTCAAAAGAAACAGGACAAAATGTGCCTGGAAACAGTTTCTGAAATGACTATCCAGCTTTTAGGCCAACAATTCAACCCTTTGTCCCTGTTTAACAGCCGTGGTATAACCAAGTTCCTCTTCCCTTACCTTAAAGATAGTGTTCTCCTCTTCATGCTGAGGACTGTGCCGAGTTGCATGCTTCCAGGGGATCTGAAATCGCTTTGCTTCTCGATTCAGCCAGATAAGACCTGGATACATACCGCTATCTACCTGGGCTACCAGCCAGGGCTTCAAGCGAACTCTTCGCGGGTGCAATGCCATTGTCTACAAAAGACAAAGAGATAATAGTAGACCAACTGCTAAACGTTAGAGGCTGATTCCACCCCCACCCCTCAAAAAAAAAGTTATTTAATGAAAAAGGATTATCAGCAATGTTACTATTATTGTTTGTTATTTTATTGCACATCTAGAACACAAATTCAGATTTCACTAGATTACTGCTCTAGCAGAAGCAGCTACAAATGCATCACTAAGTGAGGACCATAATTGTTATAAGAACAACTCACTCAAATATTACAGCAATCAGAGATTATTATTTGTGTTAACTGAGCACATGGAAGGATTAGCCCCAATCAAAATAGCGCTGTAAATGCTGCGCAGGAGATAAAGCCACAAACAAGCCACAGCAAGAACAGACATTAGAATTTCAAAAGCCTCCACGTACACTTTAGCAAACTGAGCTATCTGATCTAATTTCTCTTGAGTCATGTAAGAGTTGTATCCAGAAGCAGAAAGACCAACATGTGCCAAATCAGAGACTTCTGCCCTTCTGCCCCAGCTGAGGCGATGGTGGAATCTTCAGGCTGAATTGGAGGGGAGCGTTTTATCGTACATAGACAGACTTTCATCCAAAAGTAATTTCATGACTTTTTCATGAACATTTTGAATGCAGTATAATCATTTGCAAACATCAGTGTAAGGTGCTGACCTATAATAACTGTGATGTTTGTTCAGAAGGACATGAACTGCAAGTGCACGCTCATGCTAAAAATCACATAATGTTCACTTAGTGTTTAGGGTTTTTTTTAAAAAAAAGCATCAGTCAACTGATCAAAGTTGTTGTTGTGTAAGTACTCCTATGTTGCTACTGCACTTGCAACCAACAATATTTTCCTTGTTCATGACATATACAAGCTACAGAAAAAATAAATGACTGCCCCTGTGCAAGAAGAGGCAGTATTTGATATTTTTACATGTTTTTTATTTTTATGCTACACAAATGCTTTGAAAGCACATTTCACATATTAGGTCATAAATCTTAAAATAGAAATGAAAATGGCAAATATTCCCTTTGATAAAATTAGATACAGGATAAAGCCTTTGTCTAAGACCCGAATACTGCTCTAGGAGTTGCAAAATATGTCTAGCAGCAGAGATAGAAGAGATTAAAAAAACTGTCCAAGAACTAGTCTAGGAACAGGTTTTATTTGTTCAAATGCCTGCAGATCCAATTTAAATGCAAGTGATCACAGAAAATTAATCTGAACACAACTTATTTTATCCATTAAGCAAAAAAAAAAAAGTTCAGATTCAATTGCAAATCATATTTAAATAATAGCTTGAAAATGTGTTTAGTCAAGAATCCAGGCATGATAGCAGACTGCTTCCCAGGAGCTAAAAAGGATCAGAAAAGATTTGTAAGAACTGTCAAGATTATTTTTATGCTTCTGAAACTGCTGTATTAGCTATCCATGTCTGCAAATCCTATCAAAATTAAACTTTTAATAATGTTTGCAAGGGCACAAAGTCCAGGTTAATCCTGGACGAAATGTATTTAGAATTGAGACAAAAAAGAGATATAGTTTTCCCTTCCAAAGGGAATTGTCATTGTAACAAATCCTAACTAAAGTTTGGTCCCACAACCTCTTTCACGCTCTCCTAACTTTACTACAAGCAGTCCCCTCTTCTAACAACGCATACTGGGCACGCACACATGTGCAAGACCCAGATTAAACACAAACCCAGACACCAGTGAGAAAAAAATCATGCCTCTAGAACAACATAAATTCAGTCACATGGACAGTGCATTAGGCTGTATTAGGTTTAAAGGGTCTATTAGATCAGAGACAACATGTATCAATACAAGACACTACAATGCTTTATGACCTTTTATCACCAACGACTTGTTGACACAATAACAGAGAGCAAATCAACTTGAATCCCATTGCCCAGCTCAAACAGTGAGTCAGCCTCCATTATACAGCCTTCAACTTCGATCCGGAGGGCTCCACCAAAAACCGCTCAAGCTCTCAGAAAGCAGCCAGGATGCGCTTAAGGAGTGCCCGCGCAGATTGATGGGGTTTGCCAGCACAGGCCTGGCCCTGGACATACATCAGCAGGAATCCCCCAGTTCCCTAACGCCAACTTCAATTTCTGGTGCACGGGGGTAATTCGTACATCCCTGCACTGCTTGCATCCCTCCAGCAATGTGATTACTCAATGCACCCCAAGTATTAACTAACCCGGACGTTCTCCCTTGGATGGGAGACATTCACCCAGCAAGAACAACTCAGGAGAGCTCAGGAAGGAACAGACATCCCTGCAGCCACCGCTCCGACCGCGACGGGAGAGTGACAAAGGTCAGGAACGCCCAGTCGGCCACAGTGCCGTATCCGTGCATTCGGCACTGACGCCAGCCAGTGTACGCACTGCTTCATTCAGCAGGCACAGCACACCAGGAAAACGCTACCCGAAAGTGAAAGCCTAACTCTTACTGGAAAGAGGGACTTGCTAAGGCTCTGAATACAAGTGACCATCTGTTCTTGGGAGAACAGAGGAGCGATAAACCCAAACGCGATGGAGCACGCACAAAGTGCAGCTCCCCGGCAGCGTCCGCATCAGCCCGCTGCCAGCAGCGGTACCCTACGCGCGGTGCGAGGAGATGCACTGCATCTTCCTCCTCTTCAGCCAGCTTGCGCGCTCGCAGCGGAGCCCCTCGGAGCGCCGCTCCATGGGACAGAGGCCACACGTCTCCGCTTTCGCCCCAGCCTCGAGCAGGATTCGGCACTCCAACAGGCCACATCCTGACAGATGGGGAGCTACAAGACAAGCATTAAAACGATACCAAAGACAGATGGCCCAGCTTTGGTTCTCTCCTCAAGGCTCATATCCTTACCATATTTTTGTGGCGTACAGGTTTCCTGAGCTCAAATGCTTTCAGTCTCAGCCTACGCAGCCAAGAATATTCAGCCCTCCTTTTCCACCCGGGACAGGAACCCTCTAAGGAAGTAAAGGAGGGGGCTTTCTCTGGGTTAATCTCTGTGATACCACAGCCTGCCACCTCCTTCCTTGTTGTTACCTACAATTTAATCACATTAACATACACTTAGTGGATTTTCACTCGTTTTTTCCAAAGGCAAGTAAGTAGCTCAGCTCTTAACATCAGTGTTCCTTGTCTGCACAGAGAAATGGGCTGAGTTTTCATCCAGTTATCTGACATCTAATCACCTCCCTCCACCTGGAACCTATAGCTCCCGCATTTCAGAGATTCACACATCACCTTCCCAAAACCGCGCTCCTGATTGCTTCACAACAGCCCGGGATCCCCTGCCCTGCGCAGGGCAGGGAACCTGCTTTAAGCACAATTAACCCTCATGCTTCGCAGCTCCTCCACCCCGGCGCAGCAAACGCAGCTATCTGCCGCGCCGGGATGGCCCATCGACTTGAAAGGGCCACGGCTTGTTCCTGCTAATCTGGCTCCTCGCGGTGGCAACAGCTGTGCTGCCCAAACAGCTGTTGGCGGAGTAGGGGGCAAATACCACCCTTGGCCTAACTGCAGGCCTCAATTTACGCCAGCTTGAAAGACATAGCCTAAGGCTAACTACCGGATAAGCCATGTGAAGAGATGGAAAAGGCGTGCAATAAATACGTTTTCAGCGTTTTATCCACCCGACTGCCTTCAGATCCGGCCAATTCCCTGTTCTGCCACCGCCTCCCTTTTCAGCCCGGGCTTTGCGCTCCTGAAGACACTAAGCCAAGGCTCTGGCTTCCCTCTGATCTTCCATAAGAAAGGTATTTTGCACGTAACTCTAAGCAAACCAAGCTCTCGTCCCAAAGTTTGTTTTTCAAGCCAAATGAAACTGCTCTGCATCAGACTCCCATCCTCCTGCCACAGGAACTCTGAAACTCCGGGTCCAAGAAGAAACGGAGCTTTCCGGCAGGAGCGACCCACGGTTTTCCACAGGGAAACCGGACACCGGCCCCAGCAAAGTGGATTTCGGGGGCGGGGTGAGCCCCAGCCCGGCCGCCTCCCGCGCCCTGACAGCTCCGCCGGGCAGCGCAGGCAGGGAGCAGCCCCGCGCCCGGCTTCCTAGTGGCCATTAGGGGCCTTTCYCCCCCCCCCCCAAAAAAAAACCAGAAAAAAAACAAGACTCCGCAGCCATTTCCTCGCCGCTGCCAGCCCGCAGCAGTGTCACAACCCGCCCCGTCCTCAGCCCCGCTCCCACGCCGCCAGCGCGCAACTTACCGCTTCGGCGCGGCGGGGCGCGGAGCCCGCGGGGCCGGAGCCGGG
>NW_020450705.1:1436861-1462965 GCF_003343035.1 Apteryx rowi | reverse complement strand
GCAGCAGCGGCCCGCGGCTCTGCAGGCAAACGGGGCGTAATAACCCCCCCCACCCACCTCGCTGCCTTCTACCTTTTCCAAATAAATACTCCATCTTTTTTTTTTAAAAAATCAACTTTTTCTAAGTTCAAAACCCTATTTGCAGCCTCGCGCATCCACAGCGCTGAACAAAGACAAGCCTTAAGGTCAGGTGTGATTAAGGCACAACCACAAGTGGGTTTTTTTTGTTTGTTTTCTGTTTTTTTTCCAGAAAGCCATAAAAAATATGTTCCTCTGCCTCTCCTACCGCACCTCCATCCACGCTCGCAAACCTACCTGCAGCTGCCGCGGTGCCCTGCTGCATCACCCTGCTCCAGCAGCGCAATTGAGCCTTCCGCTGAGGTCTCTGCGAGGCCCTCAATTAATTTCTTTTCCTCATAGGTGGGGAATAGTGACTCAGTGGTGAATCTTGGTTTCAAGGGATCCTATAATACTGTACACTTCAGTTTCAATTGACTTGAGAAAAGCAGGAAATTCCCTTCTCCTTCCACTCCTGAAGACTCATAGTGCCAATTCCTGCTGTTGGAGAGACTGACCTACAGCCAAAGCATGCACCCAAAGCTTAACCCTCTGCCAAGGTTTGGGGATCATGCAAAGTTTTGAAAATTTTCAACATGTGCTAAAAATGTGTAATTTTGCATTTTTCGTGGGACATTTGTCTTGTAAGATGCCAAAGCACAAGATAAATATTTCAAACTTCATTCACCGCTGAAATGTAGCTGCTCTGAGGTGACGTGTAGTAATAGTTTGTCAGCATATGGTCAGATCTCTCTGGAAATAAAAGACAATAGGCAAGGCTCAAAGGGTAGCATTTTTCATGATAGGATAACACCGCATTGGTAAATTTTAGATTTTTTCCACCTGTTGGTTTCACTGTACAAAATTAGGGAGAGCAGCTCTTGTAATAATATCCAATACCATGTGGTTATTCCCAACATATAAAAATGTGCAATATTTGGCTAATTTAGTGATGAATTGACAAGAGATGGATAGAGAAATGTTGGGCTGAACTCCCCAGCCAAAATATTAAGGATCTTTGATCAGTCCTCAGTCTTTTCTAGGTCCTTTTTTTGCTCCTTCAAAATCTCACTAAGATATTTTCTGATGAGTTTCCTCTACCTTGTAAGCCTAGTAATGGGTAATTTTTTTTTATAGGAAGAAGAGGAGGCAGCTGCAAATAGGAAGAATGCAGGTAAACCTACAGGAGAAAGGGTGTTGCTCCCTTCCCCTCTTCAGGCAGGTATGGAAATGGGTCAGCACAAAAGTTGCCGTGCATCCTCCTTGCATTCCTCATATCCACATGTCTGTCCTGCCTGGCATCAATTTAAGGAAGTTTCAGGCCTGCCTTCGTTTGCAGTCTGGTACGCCGGACTCGGTGCACCTTGGACAGCAGACGCTGACGGGAACACTGCACGCACCCTTCAGCCGCACGCCCCGGTCTGCCTGCTGCTGGCGGGACCGGGACTGCTGCAGAGTTTTTTCTCTTTCTAGGCCTGCTCAAAGGACACTTTAGACTGCCTGAGCCACCAGAAGTGTCTCAGTGCAGGCAAAGGCCAGTTTGTTGAAAGTAATGGAGCAAGGCAGCAAGGTGACTAAGGGTGGCCGCTTGAGCGCTCCGAGGACTGGTCTTCCCTCCGCTTTCCTTGCGTCCTGGGGCTCTCAAGCCAGGCGGCTGCGCCTGCCGCGGCACCTTGCCTTGATTACCATGCAGCGGAGGCAGCCGAGGCTGTCGTGCAGATGCCAAACAAATGAGTCTTCCCATCCCTCTGCAGTTTTTTTTTTTCTTGAATTTCTACTAGCCTTTGCTAAAGCGTGTGGTAGCATGTTTGTTAGTGAACCGACGGGAAGTGAGCTGTCTAGTTTTCCACGCTCTTGGCTGGGAAACTCTGCAGCTTTCTGAGCTGCATTGGTGATAATCTAGGGATGGCTCATAAGGCAGGACGTGTAATCAGATGTTACCTGTTTGCAACTCTATCATCCAAAGTTTTCATTCTGGCATAATATTTCTCTAGTCTGTGTCATTTTATACAGCATTGATCCTAAACTTTCAGGTAGCCAAAGAGCACCAACCTCTTTATTACGGTGTTTTCTAGAAATTATTTTCATTTTTAGTTATCTCTATTAACCTCTACCTGCATCTTTTTCAAATCATATGGAAAAATCCCTTATCTGATAACTGTGCTCCATAAACCAATATTCTAATGACTAGAGACAACAGCTCTGTCAGTACACAGTCAGCAGAGCGTGTTTTTTGTAAAGTGAGACTTGTATACAGAGGAATTTTCATACCAGGAGCTACGGGTTTAAGTACTTCAGTGCCAAATAAGCATCACTACACATTTATTAAAGGGATTGTATGTCACAATACCTACAATAGCACAGATCAGACTCTGTAACCCAGATCTTTCAGTCCTTTGTTCCTAGCTGGAAAAGATCCTAGTAATCAAAACAAAAGGGGGAACCATTTTCTCTCCTGGGAACAGATCACTAAGTTCCCATAAGGCAAAACAAAATTATGCAATGAGGCAACATAATGTCCTGGGCATGTGGAGTCTTGTGCTCACAGCACTCACATTCCAGCAAGCAGCTCCACACAGGTGAGCAGCACGAAACCGTGGAGATCTTCACACTGGTGCATGTGAAATTCCCCCACCTGTGTTGCAGTAAAAAAATCTGATGACTCCCCCCACCAGTGTCTCCACAGGAAAGGTGCCTCTAGTTTCCCTAAAACTATGTTTGCAGCCTAAATGTAGAACCCATGATTCATCTTGGTTAATATCTGAAAGGGCAAGAAATGTATCAGTAGAGGAGGGAAAAAGCTGTTATTCTATACGATGCACATAATGAGCATAGGGATGATGCATAGATATGATGTATTGAGTGACAATGGGGAAATAGAGAATGCGACACAAACAGTTTATAGATATCACAGTGACTATGATTTCTAGACTTCTTTCTAGTAGTTCTAGCTAAAAGGCACATGTCAGGGGATGGATCCAATACACTTTCTCCATCAGCCCTCAGGCTACTCCACTAGAGATACAAATTAATTTAGATTCAGGGCTTGAAGTTTATGCCTGAAGCATTTGTAAGAGGAAGGCTTAAGTTTATTAAGCATGTTGCATTCTTTTAGGTACAAGAATAGACAAACAGTATTCCTCTACACCATCAGGCCAAAAAACCACTTTTTTACAGGAAAAAAAAGCATCTTTAGTCTTTCTAGTAACTCCTCTAGCCCCTCTCCTCTCTTTCTACACTTCTGCTGCCCTGCCTATCTTCCCTCCTTTTCAGAGGCTCTTGAGTGAATCCCTAGGTTGCTTGAGCATCCTCACGTGTGAAGAACTATAGAAGTGCAAAGTCAGACTATGCCCCTGCAAGTCTGTATATATATAGAATACCACTGAAGGATTACTCACATGCATGAGTGGACTCAGAGTAAGTCTTGTTCTTATTGTAGAAACCAGATGCTTCTGCAGTAGCAAGTGCTAAACTGATTCTTGACCTGTGTCTTTCATATTAGAAATTCTTCTTTCTAATCTGTTTCTAAAAGGAGCAATTTAAATCTTTATGGCCCTTAGTGTTAGTGTAATGGGGAATATATTGTTTCCTATTAATACTGCTCTAATCTCCTTAAAGGAAGAATCCTATCTGCAAGCCAGGATGGCTCAAACACATTTATAGCTACAGGTCATTTCTTTCCAGCTGACACAGAAAGATAGTTGGATTCAGAACACCTGGCACAATATGTATAAAGGTTGGTGGTTCCATTAAGGAATAAAAAGAAGAAGGAGGATGTTTCTAGGAATGAGGGGTGTGGGTTTTGGGTTTTTTTTTTTTGGGTAGTGTGCAATTGTGAGCAGCCTAGTATCAGGGTTCTTTGATAAAAGAGGCTTGTATTAGAGCTATAGTTAGTATCTATAATAAAAGCAGTAAGTAATACTCAGTGGTAAGGAGTAGGGTTCCCCCCCCCTTTCTCTCTTAGGTGCTATTGCTTTGTAACAGAACAAGGTGAGTATAGCAAGTATTTCAAGGAGATAAAATGGGGAAGGGAAGGAAGGAAACCTCAACACTTAAAAAAACATATATATATAAAGAAATGAAAGACTTTTACAAAGCTTCATATGAGAATTTCAAAAAGGAATTATGAAAATCAGAGAGATACATGCACTTAGTTATGGGCATTTGTTGTTTTTCTAAATTAATTTGTATAGTGTAAGGCACCCAGCATGTATTCAGTTAGCCTGATGCATTAGCAGTCCTGTTAACATTATCAGGAGTTTTCTCAGGTGAGTATAGTTAGTTATATATGGATGTTTTATCAAAATTCTCTCTCAGTAAAAGTTGTTTATTAATATACCTTCTTTCACTGAAAAATTGTAGTGCCCCTACAAACTGCTAATATATATGAAGATTTAAAAACTAATGTCCAAGAGTTCACTTTAGATCACTTTGTTTTCTAGAAAAAGCACAGGATCAAGTGAGTGAGGTTATAGGTCACATAAAGGGAATCTCAGCTCCCAAATCCTTTGACATGAAGGTGTAGACCTCCAGCAGCACCCTGAGTCTCCATGGAGTCTGCTTCTAAGTAGGGTGCAGCTTAAAACATCTGAAGGTCTCTGTGACTAATAGGTGGGAATCTCCTAATGATCTTAGTTATTTTTATGCAGGTCTGACACATGTTGCACTGCCTTAACGAAGGGAAGCACTCTAGGATCACCAAGTGAGCTTACAAAACTGTAAAGGTGAGTAGAGCCTGTAGGAGAGAAGGAGGAAGAATAAAGTGAAAGACAAAAAATAAAGCAAAATAGCAGGATACAACATCAACACCAGAGAAACAAAGGCAAGAAACTGCAGGAAGAAAAAGAACAAAGAGAAAGCAACTAAAGGTGACAAAAGGACAGTACCAGGACTTTGAATTTTCTTTTTTGTTTCTTTTCCTTTCTTCTTTCTCTTCTGCTTTACAGAACAAAATGGGACAGCAGTTCACCAATGCTGAAGGGGGACAAGCAGAAATTGATGTTGCTGAATTGCAGGAATGGTATAAGAAATTTGTGGTGGAATGTCCCAGTGGGACCCTCTTCATGCATGAATTCAAGCGCTTCTTTGGAGTCCAGGATAATCGCGAAGCTGCAGAGTATATTGAAAACATGTTCAGAGCTTTTGATAAGAATGGGGTAAGTGGCAAGGAGCTATTGCAATGATTTGGCCAATAACCAGTACTCTCTTCCTTCTCCAATTTGGAGATGTTTTGGGGCATTTTTCGCTCTTATTACATTTAATGAGATTGAAGGCAAGGGATCTGCCAGGGCTGTATTGCAGTTCCATCACTTCTTGCAATGCAAGAGCTGGCTGGAAGTGTGCTCTTTCTTTGGATTCAAAACACACCTGGAAATGAACAGAGGGGGATACAGCTGTGAGGCTGGTGGGATCCTGCACTGTGTCGCAGTCTCCTTCCTTACATAAGCACACACTGCACCTGTCTTTACAGTATGGTGTGGATTTATCTCCTCATAAATCTGTATGAGAATTAAGAACAGAACGTCCTTCACCTAAGGATGGATTAAAAGATTTAAACTTAGGCAGCCTCACTTTTGAGACAGTATTGCTGAAAGCCTTCAAATAACAAAGGTTGCTAACTGAAAAAATATTTATCTGTTATGGTACAGGAGGAATTACAGTGGAGTAAAGTCCTACTTGGATTTGATATACAGTGGAGGAAGTGTATATGTACATTATGAACAGGTAGCATGTAACAAAATACTGATTTTAGCTACTCAAAAGCTAAGGAATGCTGAGCAATTCTGATATTTTGGTCTTGATTGTCTTAGATGTATTTTTCGTCAGACACCTGGGAAAAGTGAGCTTCTTGGTTTAGTAGTTATACTTACTCATGTGTTGGTGCAAATGATAGCATAATACTAGCCCATAATATTTCAGATACTCAGATAAACATGAGGCGCTTGTCCTTCTCCTGTTGAAATGGGTAAGCGATGTTTGCCAGACTGTTAGATTTTCTGAAGCTCTTGATCTTATTTGAAGTATGTGGCTGTTTGCCTATCCACACAGGAAAAGCTGAGACAAATATTGGATATTGCTTGTATTATATCAAACAATTTCTATTACACTTCCTTTGAAACCAGTGGCAAATTTGCACTGTGGTGGTGGTTAAAAGTCAGTTTGAGAAAGGATTATAAAAAAGCTACAGAAAATGTAGGCAGATCAACCTTGTTTCAAAACTTGAAGTGAGCAAAACCCAAGTTCCTGCAAAAAGCATAGATTCCAATTGCATGATGAAATTCATGTAGAAAGGGATTCCTGCAGAAATGGCCTGGTCTCTCTGGCCTGCTGTAGCCAGGCAAAATATGTTCATCAGTGCAATTCAGGTAGTTTTTCTAATGGCAATAAGCAGTGCGCATTAAAGGAGGAAGTCCCATCCTTAGCTTAAAGGCGTTTCCCTGATGACTGAGGCCCCCTCCTCCCTTTTTTTGTAGGGACATGGTACTTGCATATATGCTAAAATTAAGTGCATTAAATTAGGCCTAGGTTCGTGTGCTTGCTAAACAGGCCTATGGTATATAATCAATTAAACTGGGCCTAACAATCAATATTCAGGGCCTAATGATCTAAAAGATTTAGTGCTAAGATAAGGACATCAAAACAAATACATCCTAAATTATCTTTTTTGCTTTCTAAGTCCAGTAATGACAGTTCTTGCTCACAAGTATTACAAAGTATTTAAGTGCCTACCGACAGAGCAGCCTGTGGAGGACACGCATAGGCTAGATTTTTCCAAAGGGCAATTTTGCTAACCAGGTTGGGACTGCTCGGAGGTGACATGCGCTGTTGAGCACTTGGCCTTCGGGAATGGTGCTGAGCTGCAGGAGGGCCATCTGCTGGAGGCTGCCAAAGGAACCATGAATCTTTCTAAAGCCTTTTAAAAAAGGGTTTTAGGAGGCTGAAGACTTGACATAAGTCTCTTAGAGCAAGTGCTCTTGCACTTGCTTCCTTCTGAACAGTTGCACTTTCATTGTTGTCACCATCTTCCTTGGATGAATCAAGATCAATCAAGGGTGAAGGATGGAAGAAAGGAGCAATGCTTGAGTGTTACTCTGGCAGGTGAAGCAGCTAAAGTCTCTCAGAATGGTGATCCCTTCCAAAAAAGCCAGCATCTCCTGCACTCAGTGATCCTCTCCTGCCTCTCCATCATCCATGTAATCTGTATTGTCCCAGTGCGTTTAAATTGCTTGTATTTCTGGAGTCCTGGCAGGTGTTCCCCCCTTATTGCGGTGTGGGAAAAAATGCTTATTATCTATTCTCACACTTCTTGGGAACTCATCCTGGTGGAGACAGAGGGGCATGGCTGTAATTTTAAATAGTTTGGGAAATGCACAAGTCTTTTATAAATATAAAGTGGGAAATAAATAGCTGATATTGCAGAGTATCTTTTTTGGCAGCTTTTTCATCCCTCTTTCTTAAGCAGTTTTCTGTCAACTATATGTGGTTAAATGCCATTCAGACTGTCTCTTTTTTCCTACAGGATAACACCATTGACTTTCTGGAATATGTGGCTGCTTTAAATCTCGTTTTACGAGGAAAACTGGAACATAAACTGAAGTGGACATTCAAAGTATATGACAAGGATGGGAATGGCTGCATAGATAAGCCTGAGCTGCTAGAAATTGTTGAGGTAAGTGGGTATTGCCTAATTACTTATTTAAGTAATTGCCATTCTTTGGCAACATAATGATGCATGTAGCTCATATAGGGCAGATAGTGATAATCCACTGTTTCAAAGCAGCTGTGGATAGTGATGAAGTGAAATGCCTGGCCTAGGCAAAAGGGGTCATTTGCAGAGTGGTTTTGTGGAGACCTGGTGGGGCTGATGAGGAATCAGTTGTACCCAGGGGCAGCCACAGGCCTTGGCCCCGCTTGTGCGGAAGCTGCCCAGAAATGCAGCAGCCAGGTGCAGCTGGGGAGTCCCTGTATCTCTCTGCCCTGCTTTTCCTTTCAACTCTTCATGCCAAAATTCATTACATGAACTGGAAGTGGCATGGTGGGAGAGGGCACATTTCACCCTGTATTCCTTACAGGAGCCAGGTTTCCTGTTTAAGTGAGAGTGAGAATAAGCATGAATTAGTACAGAAATCCTTTTTGTGGTTCTCTCTGGGTTTTTATGTTCTTCAATTGCTTTTAATTAGTGACTGTGTAAGTATGAGAGAGGGCATATGGCCTAGTGGTTTAGCAGAGAGGGGCAGAGATATGAGATGCCTGGGCTTTTTCTGCTGTGTAGCCTTAGATAAATCTCTCAGTGATTGTGTTAGTGTCTGCCCCTGCATCTAGGTGCTGTTATAGTCAGCCTTTCACAGCTGTATTTGTGAGGCTTAATCAGTGGTATCAGCCATTTTAGGCTCTTAGTTGAACTGCAATATCAAGAAAACTCATCATCAGAGCAATTGAATCTTTCTGTGCAAAACCAAGTTCTTCTGGCTGAAAAGTCAGCAGCTGGGGAAATGCGATCAGTTTTAGTTACCTACTACATCACTAGGAAAGGTGTGATAGAGTTTGGGGGAGCTTGTCCAGGGCAGGTTCAACTATGGTTTTAAGGTCAGCGAGGAATTGGCCAGAGCTGTGTTCTGCCCTTGCTAATCCCCTGTCTGGGAAGACTTCAGGCAAAAGCCTTCAGCCTGATGAGCAAAATTAACAGTGAACAGGTAGTTGTCTTGCGAGGAGGATAGAGGAACGAATACACAGAGGGAGGAATAGGCAAAATCTGCCATGTTCCAGTGACACAAAGTGGAACAGAAACTATGGGTCAAAATATGTGCTAATACAGGTTTGTGATTTTGTAGCTTGGGCAGAAGTTCACTAGGAGAGAGGTGGCTAAATCCAGGTGTGCCTGGTTTCAGATCTGCATAGACCCTGGAAAAAATCATTTGATTTCTCAGTATGATTTTTTTCATGTCTGTGAAACTCTTGCCATGCTCGTTGCAAAGGAACCTGAGGTTTGACCAATACACATAAGTAAAATGGATGGGCAGCAGTTTCAAAGTACAAATAATATAATCCACAGTATGCATAATTATAAGGTAGAAGGTTTTGTTCATGATCTAGGGCTGTTCAGTGGCAGATGTTTCTGAAAAAAAGGGTTGAAACTGTAGCCCTCAGACCTTTACACTGCTGAGAAAATAAAAAGGACAGCACTGATTTCCATGTGCCAGTCCTTCTAACCTGTGAACTTCTTTTCAGTCTATCTACGAGCTGAAGAAAGTGTGTCGGTCTGAAGTGGAGGAGAGGACTCCATTGCTCACACCAGAGGAGGTTGTCAACAGGATATTTCAGTTGGTGGATGAGAATGGGGATGGTAAGGAATTGATACCTTAGATTGCACTCATGCATAATGAAAAGATATCTCTGCTGGCCAGACTAGTTTTAATTAGGTTTATCAAAAAAATCACTTAGGACAATCTCATTACTCATATTAGACATGTCAGGTTAGGCTCTGTTTTGTTGTGCAGGGGTTAGAATCCAGAGCAACTCTGTGCAGCAGTAGAAAGTAATCTTCATTATTTTAATATAAAATACTCAGGAGTCACTATTTCATCTGGATTTTGATGCCATACCTATGTCATTCTCAAAACTTCAAGTAGCCAAAATGGAGATTCCAGTCCAGGCACAATAGTATGAATAAGGACAAGGGGTCTAGTCAAATCAGACAGAGCTTGCAGGATCAGACTCGCAATCCTCCTGGAGGAGCATGTGTAAATTAATGCAACATTTCCTGTTAGCCAAAAGGACAGTGTAGGTGTGAATGGTGTGGTTTGCAGGGTGGTGGTTGTCTTTTAGCTAGCTGGCCTAAACTACATGGGGAAATTGTGTAGCGTACCTTTCGTCTATTAACCCATTTTCTTCTAATGCATAGGATGTTGTTTTTACTTCCTGTGTCTTCCTCTTCATTTGTGTCTATCTGTCATGTTTTGTGTCCCTATCCTGTGTCCTCCTCATCCTGTATACAGGGCAGCTGTCTCTTGATGAATTCATTGATGGAGCCAGGAGAGACAAGTGGGTGATGAAGATGTTGCAAATGGATGTAAAACCTGGCGATTGGATCTCGGAGCAGAGGAGGAAGAGTGTTTTGTATTAAGAGAATCCAATTTTGATATGACTGAAAACGTGATGCTGGCTACAGCTGTGGCTCTTTTACTCCAGGGGGGTAGTGGCTTTCATTTTTAATACAATCTCAGCATCCAAATGAAGACTTCCAGAGGTTTAAGAAGGCATATCTGAATCTAAAGCCTGCATGCTGCATACAGCAAGGACTGCTGGTACCCAGAGACATTGTTAGTCTGTGAATAAGTCCTTTTGTGCATACAATACCCTGTTTGTCAGCTCTGGTTTTTGATTACACCCTAAGGAACAAACTTTTTGTGGTTTCCTGCAGTGGTTCCCTGGGAGCATTTCTTATTCCGATGACAGAAGGGATCAGGCAGGGAGAATTCCTGACGTTGTGGTACCACTTTCAGTGCAGGTTAGTGTGTCTCAGCCTCTATCGTTACTGCCTACAGAGATGTGAATATATCAAACAACAACAGAGGTGCTCTGATGGCAGACACTGCACATTCGGGAGATCTGTTACAATTCATAGTGTGTGCATACAATTGATTTTAGTAGATTATATTACTTCAAACAAAATTAATGAGCACTAGCATATCACCATCAGAAATAAAGATTATAAGAGGTAGCCAAACTGCAGAGTTGAGGAAAACATAATGTACAGGCTGGACAGGTGCAATATTAACTTACATCTCCCTTCTGTGGACCACACTTTGCTGCTTGCATCAGTTTCGGTGAGGTTCTGTGGGGCTGGGAAAGTGGTATTTCCAAACACTGCAGCAGTAGAAGTTGTACCTCTTCCCAGCAGCAAATTTAGATGAGATTTGCACAACTGTGGTTCTGCGTCTTTCTGAGCCCCTGTTTCTTACTGAATCATTGTTTTAGGACAGTTTTCTCTGCCCCATGGAGCTAGTCTGAGCTCACTCAGTCTTCAGGACTTTCACTGCACTGGAAGAAGTTGGGTGCAACAAGAGGCAAAGGGACAGCAGAACTTTGCCTGGGAATTTTTTGCTGTAGTTGGACTGGTTTAGCCCTGGTTTATCAGCAGGAACAGCAGAGCAGCACAAGTGACACAAATTCGGTTGAGTTAACATAATAGTACAGTGGCTTTACGCTGTACTTACTGATCCAGCCACAGACTATAGATATAATTTGCACAGCCTATAGCATGAGCTTTGCTATTCTTATGGCTAACCCATATATACGTGTATATATATATGTGGAAAGAGAATTTGAATTGAACCAAACCATTGGTTCAACCTTGTTGGATTTACTTATTGGATTTTTTGCAAGAAAAATCTCACCAGGAAGATGATGTGTTTTGGCCTGTTTTGTTATTTATTAATATTTTCATTTCCCCACAAGGAAATTGGTCAAATTCCATACATGGAGAAATTTGCAATTCCTTTTCCTTTTTGATTTTTTTTTTTTGCCTTTGAGTATGACAGTGGTATTCTTCATTAGCTTACCAGTTTGCAGCCTTGTAAATTTAACTGATTTTTAAATTCAGGAACATGAGGATGTATTCAGAATAAGACAATCAGTGCTAGAATTCAAATGCATATACAGTTTATCAGCCAAATATCTGAAAGAATCTCGCTTCTAACTTCCATGAGGACCCTGAAGAAAAGATTTGCATTGCTGACAGTCATGGACAAATGTTCATGATAGGATACATATCTTTTTAATTCCTCAAATTCTGGGATATCAATCAACATAACACACTTTGCTTTTGCTTCTCACAATTCTTAAGTGCATGTTTACTTATAGTTACATACTGCAGTTGTACTTAAATGCTTTAAATTTTCTTATTCTGTTCACCTAGCAAGATCAGACACCTGAGGAGGCATTTGGCATCTCCCCACAAGCAGTCCTCTGCCAGGGTGGTACAGGACATCCTAACACTGAGTGCTTGTACAGTCATTGTTAGAAGTTTTGTAACACTTTATTAAAGAATTGTTATTTATTAAGACTTTTCTTTATCTGTTTTGAACCTTTTTATTTTCTACTTGGAATGAAGTTGAAGGCCTATATAAGCAGCTGAGTATCTGACCAAGGTAATCTTTGAGTATGACGCAGTGAATTTAAGAGAGGTGATGAGAATTTAACAACTAACCTGGGCAAGACAAATACAGGGCAGCAATGGCAATGCTGTTGCACATATGCAATTGCAGATTGTGTCTAACTTCTGTGTAACACCAGTGAAAAGCATATGTATAGTAAAAGTATTTTTCTGAATGGAATTTGAAATAGCTGCTGCACAATAATGTGAACCAACAGTGCTGCTATCAGATGGTCCCTGTTTTGGCCTTGCTGGGAATCACCTACTAAATGCTGAAGAGTTCAGGGCCAGGAGTAAAAAGCATCACCTTCTCTGTGCTTTAGGCAGTCCAGAAGCAGTCGTGATCTACACAATGGATAAATACTTGTGTTAGAATAGAGCTGGCATAACCCAGTTGAAAATCTTCTCTCTCTTACCAATCTTGTAATCTTTTGTTGAAAAATCAGAGTGCTTTAGTCTTAGTCTTTTTAAATCTGTAAGTACTGAATGCTTTGATCTCATCCCAACCTCAGCTCAACGTTCACATCCAGCTATTGATGTCAGACATTGCATAATCCATTTTCCAGATTTACAGCTGAGCTAGAATTGGATTTGCCTGATGGGATTTCTTTTTGGTCTGAACTGGGACATGCGACGGCTCAGAAAAGGCAAATGCTATCTGATTTTCTGAGTTTACCATCTGTTCTGAAGTTTGCTGTCCCCAAAGTTGGGTAGGATTGAAGGTAGAATAATAGGTTAGAAAGCTGAAGTATTGCTGTTGCTGAAGATGGCCGACTGGAAGGGAACAGGACCTAGGAGGATGTCGCATGCTGACGTATGCCGGATGGCGCGTTCCCAGGGAAAGCTCCTGAGCCCAGACCCGGCAGAGCAGCAATAACCAGGCTGAGAGGGAAAGGGCTGCTAGCAGGGTGATGATCGCATCTAACTGTGCTTAGCCATACTCTTTATTTGCCTGTGTCCCTGATGTTCAGACACGAGGATGTTCACAGCTGGTACCTGGAGTCTGGTGGCTCCTCAGAGGAAGGGCTGGTGCCGAGGTCGCAGCATTCCCAAAACACTCGTGTGCTGCTTCTGCTCGCAGGTGCTGTGATGTCCCGAGTGGCCGTGCAAGGCCTTGCACAACCCCTGATGATTCATAGAGCAACTGCTTTGCAATCTCACCTTGTCCAGTCATTTTCTCCCAGCACCGCTGCTGAGCTCGGGCAGCACATGAGAATATTCATTTCTTTCTTTTCTCTTCTTTCTATTCTCCTTTTCCCTTCTTTAAAGGAAAGTGCACCTCAGAAGTGTAGAAAGTGTCTCAAGCACATATTACCCTTAAAAACCTCAGATTTAAGGTAATCTAATGCTATTCCAGGATCTGATTCATGGTGCGGGAATGCGAGCACGGTGCTGGAGGCAGCCGTGCCCCCGTGGCTGCGAAGGGACAGAGCTTGTGAAGCCATCTGCTCCAGAACCTGTTCTGTTTCATTTCTTTGCCTTTTAGACTTCACACCCTAATGCACCAGGATATAAAAGGAGATATTTTTGCAACCTGACATCATCAGTTCTTTACCTAATCACCGAGCTTGGTTTTGGTTTTGCATTTTAAAAGCCTTTCTGCTGGGTTGCCAGCCAGTTCTCGTGGGTGCCCGCTCTGCCCAAAGGCAGATTCGTTCCTGCCCAGGAGGTGGCACGGTTGCCTTTCCGTCCATGTCCGCGTTGCACCTGCGGGCTGCGCGGCGCTGGGGGTGAGGCCAGCTCCATGCCTGGGCGTTTCTTGTCCTGCCACCATTTCGAAATAAATAAATTATACGCGAGTTAGGGCAAAGGAAGTCACAGTATTGCTTTTTAATTATTTTTAACTTGTTTTCTTAGAGGCTGAAAAAGCAGCATCTGAGAGAGATGCTGACATCTGGAAGGTGCATCCAACCGCCCGGTTGCGCTGAGGCAGCTCTTCAGAGGACCTTCTCTGAAGAGTTTCCCGTCAACCAGAAATCGGGCTGGCCGAGGAAACGCCGCGGCCGCCGGGGGACTGCAGAGGAGAGAGCGGCTGAGGGAGGCGCAGCTGGGCCTGGATGCATCGTCTCCTGGGAAGGCGTTTGCACAGAAAGCCCACGCTGAACCTCCGGTTCAAAGATTAAGTGAAGTAAGTTTTGTGCCGATCCTTCACGGGGGAGTGGATTCCGCCGCAGGGAGAGGTACTAAATGCTCAGTAAACAGCTCGCCCCGAATCTAATAACAGCGCGGTCGCTCGCCCAAGCAAACGGGGCGAGGGGACCAGCCGGCCCTTCAGCGTGTTTCCTCTCTGCCCTTCGGGTCTGTTTGCCTTTCAAACAGCTTGGGGGGGGGGGGGGGATCGGGAAGGAGAATGCAGAGCCGCAGGAGAAAAGAGCTGTAGGGACACCTAGGGGGGCGGTTTTATTAAATAAAGCTGCGCTTGCTCCGTGCGGGCTGCATTGGGAAGAGCAGCCAGGCAGTCCTCAAACAGCACGAGGAACGGGGAGCAGCGTCTCATCCACGCGGTGCAGGGGGAACCGGCCCCTCTCGTCGCTCCTGCTGCTCCTGCAAAAGAGCAGTGCTAGCGAAGCCAAAATAAAGCTGTCCGCGCTTGCGCTGGAGCGTTAATCCACCCTGCTGGAAACAGCTTGATTGACTGAAAAAGAGAAGAAAGCACAACCTCAAATAATCTTGTAAAACATCTTTTATTAGTTCACTATACGATCAGAAGTACAAAAGCTGACGGGAAAAAAGCGACCAGAAAGCTGCTCATAACTTGCTGGCACCCAGCGCTGGTAGCAAGTCACCCGGCTCGGCCAGAAACACCCCCGGGGGTCCTGCAGCGCCCATCGCGCTTGCAGCGTGCTCCCGGGACCCGGAGCCGCGCGCCCGCGGGAGCGCACACAGCCCGGCCCCGCGGGAAGCGGTGGGTGCCGAGGGTGCCCGGGAGGGTAACTTGCACGAATGTTTGAGAAATTTGTTGTGCAGGTGATAAGACATGCGGGAATATTCCTGCAAGCACATGCCAAACTGCTCCCTTTCACGTTCCCGCCGCTGCAGCCCTTTCCCAGAGAAAGGGACCACTGAAGCTATTTGTTCGACTGGTTCAGACAGCAGTAAAAAAAAAGGCACCATTTTATGTTTCTAATGCTTTAAAAGAAAGCAAAGAAAAACCACTGCGCTCACCACACTTCTTTTTCTAGCTCATGGATGTTTTTATCTATATCACCATTAAAGACTGTTTACATAGTAGCAATAGATCAAAGAACGAGTGACCAAAATTGCTGATCTCATTTGCTTATTGGGAAAATATTGAGGATGCTCTGGGAATATGCACAGAAAGAGAAGGTTCAGATCTGGTTTCTGGGATTTGCACATCTCCTTCTGGGACCGTCTCTCTCTGCGAGTCCCCGGGGCCACCCCCTGCGCTCTTCCCCTCGGCAGAGGTTGCACCTTTGTGCAGCCCCGCGGCACGAGCTTCGCCAAGGTTGTTTCCCTGGTTTGGGTGAGACCGGAGCAGGGTACCAGCCGCCAGCCCCGTAGCTGTCCTCACCCCACGGCTGGTGCGACATGCTTTGATGCGCCCCTGAAAGCGATGGGTGACAGCGCTTTCGCTTCCCTGCCAGTACAGACTAGTACTGCGGCTCGCGACCGTGCCCGTAACTGCTCCTCTGGCTTGCTGGTCACCTGCCTCGCCCAGGGGCTTTTCAGGGTGTACATGTTTTATTCTTCTCCAAAGGAGAAAGCGTCACTAATATCTGGAAAAACTTCCCGAAACATGACACTTGTTGAGGTCCCCTGCGAGCCGGCCCCGGGGCTGTTGTGCATTTCTGGAGCGTGGAGCCACCGTGGCAGCTCCCTCTTCCTCGGGGAAATCTCTTGTCTCTGGACCCAGACCAGGGTCCAGTGTGCATCGGGCTCCTCCTGAGCCGCACCGGCCCCAGGAGCGACGCCTCCGGAGGGGATCATGGAGATCATGATCCCGCGCTAGCGGGATGCTCTAGTGCCTTATCACACCGGGGCTGGGGCAGCTCCCGCGACCACGACATGTTTCTTTTTAATAACATTAGGGGAAAAAAGCAGAGATGAAGCGCGCGTGTCCCGGGAGCCTATTCAGCAGCTGCCTCCGCCTGCTCCAGGCTCTGCGGGATGTTCCCGTCGTTCTGGATCAGCTGGACGATGTGGGTCAGGTCCAGGCTGCGGGTGAGGATGTCGAGCAGCACCTCGTCCTTCTGTACGCCCTCCATGAACTCCTCCAGCGAGAGCTCGCCTGCGAGAAGGGGCCGTGAGACCGGGGTTATGCACGGGGACCGTAGCATGGGGCCCCGCTGCGGTTCCAGGTCTAGGTACCAAACCAGCCCCAAGCCGCTGCAGCTGAAGTGCGCACCGACCCCACGCTGCCCCTGGGAGAAGAGCCAAACCGGGTGTCCTGCCCGGGGAGCCGCCTCCCACCGGCTGCGCTGGGGACATCCCCGCAGCCACAACCCATACGGCAGACCGAACCGCGGGCGAGGGCGAAGGTGAGAGCAGCACTTGGCATTGCATAAAAAAGGTCCCTCACCATCTCCGTTGATATCAATTTTATCAAACACCATGTTGGTGAATTCCTCGGCTGTCATCGTCTCGGTGCACCGGTTGATAGCGCGAATAGCCTGGAGGAAAAGGACATGCAGAACAATCAGTGAACATGTTATATACACTTATATACTTATCAGTGCAGGTGTCTAAGTGATATGGCATCGGAAGCCAAGCTTTTTTGCAAGCAGTTAGGTTCTGAAAGGAACAAAGAAACCCATTTTAAAAACTGGGGATTAAAACCACTTAAAAATGCAATAAATGCATTAAAAGATTAAGTGGCCTACTGGGATAATTCAGGAGTCATTCAGCTCCGAAAATCCTTAGCTTAAATTCAAATGCTTATCTCAACCCGGATTTAAGGGGATGTAATTAAACAACCTGCAACGGGAATAAAAGGGGTGGTTGCATGCCAGAGCAGGAAGGGCAAAGGCGTCCAGCCTGGCCTGAGCGTTCCTGTGACGACCTAACAGCCGGGACCACTCACTTTGATGATATTTAGTAGTTCTCCCCTGTCGATGCAGCCGTTCCCGTCCACGTCGTAGAGCTTGAAGTACCACCTCAGCTTCTGGTCCACCTTCCCTTTCAGCACCAGGCTCAGGGCGGCCACATACTCCATGAAATTGATGTAGCCGTCCTGAAAGCAGAAGGGTGGAAACCAGATTAGGTTAGAAGGAAAGAGTCAAGCAGCAAATGATTTTCCCCATCACTTTTGGGAGACCCCCCGGAAGGCTTTAATCCCTGGAGGCACCAGGTGCGAGGCCCCACCATGCATCCCGTTAAAGCCGATATATCCCAGGTGAGAGCTCCCCTTTCCTCCCAGCCCGTCCTTGCTTGCATCTCCAGCCGGGATTGCAGCACCGATGTGAATGGGCTGCCTCCAAACCCTGAAGCTTGCAAACACACGCGGTGCCAGCTGCAGAGCATTGCGCCTGGGAAAAGGCACGTCCTGCAAAGCCACGGTGAGTCTTCTGGGGAGAATAAGCCCATGTTTTGTCACCGAACAAGCCCACTGCACTGCAGGGCCGATTACAGCAAAGATCATCTGCTTTATCCCCAGATTAGCCATAAATAGCTGCTAAGCCCCGCTTGCAGCTGGGATCTCCCGAGCACCCGCTCTTCTGCCAGGCACATGTTCAAATGTGGGGCAGCAGCATAAGTAAAGCCTTAGACACAGACAAAAGCACCTGATGGATTTAGGGCCTAAATTGTATTATTTTCAGTGGGAGTTAAGCCCCTGACTCATTCAGGCTTGTTTTGCAAAATCTACTCTTTACTCTTAACCTAGAAGGAAGCAGACGTTTGTTTAGTGAATTTTTCTCCCTGTGGCTTGGCACCAGTGTTCTGTGTATTTAGGCACCGGTACCTGTCGTTTTATCTCTTTTTAAACTCGTGGCATACCCATTAAGTGGGACATCAAGCGAGCCCTGGCCCTTCCCGAGCCCTGTTGCTTTGCATGGAGGGTTCCCGGTGCATGTGGCGCCGCGCACCTACGCCGGCCGCCCCCAAAGCAGAGCCCCGGCTCTCACCGCTCGGTGCTGAGCACGTATGCAAAAATCAATGAACCCGGGATCCATTTGTAATTTCAAACAATAGGAAAACCAGCTCCGTGTGTCCCGGAGCGGCAGGTCATGCCGCAGCGAGCGGCCGGGAGCCCGGCGCTGCCGCGTGAATGCGGCACTTGTTCCCTCGCGCCGTGTGCTCGCTCCTTCCTTACTGTCCTGACACCCGGTAGTTAGGGATTAAAGGACGCTTTGTTTTAAGGGGGTTAGGGACTATCGGATAAAAACCCACAGTTTAAATTAAAGGGAAATACCGAGAGAGGTCTGTTCCCCTGTTCCTCCTTTGTCATAGCTGGCTTTTGTGTTCTGCACACAGGCACAGTTGTGCGTGTAGAAGTGCCATGGTGTTGACTATTATTTTTGAAACTGTATAGCTGTTCTGTGCGAAAAGACAGAGGAAACACCAAATGTTGCTGAACAGTCAGCAAGTGAAGAATTTTTGTTGATTATGGTTTTACACCAATTTTCCACATTAAATAACTAATATTACATTAGGAGGCAATGGAGAATCAGACTGTATATATTTAGATAGACATTTATACACCCAAATATAGCACCTGCAATTCCGTACGCAGAGCAGAGCACATGCAATCCAGGTGCAGACCGAGCAGGAAGGACAATATTTACCTTGTTGAAGTCAAACGTCTCAAACATTTGCTCAACGTATTTGTTCGCTGCCGGACTCAGGTTTTTCAAGCCAAAAAACTGTTTGAACTCGTAGAGTGTGAGCTGGCCAGAGGGACACTCCGTCATGAACTTCTTGTACCACTGGTGGCATTCGGTAGTGCTCAGCTCCTCCACCGCTTTCCCGTCCATGTTCCCCATTTCCACACAAAGTGCCGGTCGCTTTTCAGCAAAATGGGAAATTCTGTGGATGTTTTCTGAAGCTTAGGGACTTTTTTTTAATTCTACTTCTTGCCTTTAAAGTCCAAGCGTCCCCAGCGTTGCAGGTATCGGGGAAAAAAACAAAGCAGCTTGTGCACGAGCTGTCCCAGGTCGGTGTCGGGGGCAACCGGCACAAAAGACCCTTCTCCCAAGGCAAATTTTAAAGCACAAACCCCCCCTTCAGAAGAGGCCCTGCCGTTTAAGTAGCCGGCAAATCCTTCCTCCGCCAATGAGGAATGGGGTGGTGATGGGCTCCTACCAAGGGCATCAAGAGTTCAGGGTTAAAATAGGGAAGGAGGTAAAATGGGAAAGTCTTGCGGATTACAGCCCCGGCGGGGATCGGGAGGGTGGCTTCTCTCCATGACGCTGTAAGCTCCTAATCCCCTTCATTTATGGCTTTGTCTGCCATCATGTGGGCATAACTTCTGCACTAAAATCAGACCACGAAGAAAGAGAGTAAAACACTCAGAAGTCTCTGTCCTGTCGGTGTCTTTCTCGTCTTCCTTAGTCTTATTCTGGCTGAAGTTCTCCGTGTGAATACGGATGAAAGCAGTGATGTTTTTACCCAGAAGCACAGCATTTGGAGAAGGGCTGGGGGATAAAAAAGCATATGCTAAGAAAGTGGCATGGCCAGATGCTCGCCCAGTGATGAAATCAGTGCAGTTACGGGATTTCTACCAGCAGGGAGGCTGTCGCACAGCGCTCGTAGCTTTATATCTCACAGCTTCAAGACAAGTAGCCTGGCTTTTTTGTGTTGAAGAGCTCAGTATTGCTTCTGCACTGAAGAAAGTTAAGCATAACTCTGCTAAAACAGGTGGCATTACACAAGTCATGAAAATGGGATTAGCTCCAGGAGCTTTAACCGGATGTACTGATGCCGCGTTTGCCGGCATCTGTGGGCACGTGAACTCCCTGCTGCTCACAGCACCTCTGAGCACGGTGCACCTTTAGCTCAGGCGCTCGGTTCTGACCTACCCAGCCACCTGCCAAAACGGGATACTTCGGGGATGTCTTGTACTAAAGCACAGAAAGGGTTTGTAATACTTAGACATGCATTAACAGAGGAAAGGTTGTGTACTAAAGGTGGACACAAGCTCAGCAGGAGCAGCAGGAAGTGTTTTCTAGCAGCACATTCAGTTCTCCAGAGCAGGCAATGCAGCAGGCGAATTTCGGCCCCAATCACTAACTCGGTTTTCCAGTACCACAAGTGAAATGTGTTTTTTCATTCCCTACGAGCAATACTTTGCCTGTGTCTGGAAAAGCCTCGTGAAGGAAGGTGTTCTTTGGTTTCTTTTGGCCAAACTTAGGCTCAGCCAAAGGAGCCAGAGAAACCCCCCGGGTTTGACTTGGCAAGCTAAGACCACTCTTCTGGCTGGATTTTTACAACCAAATTGGCCCAGCACGTTTCTCTGGTGGACGGAGTGACGTGACCAAACCATCCGCTCCTTGACTCGTGACGTGACCAAACCATCCGCTCCTTGACTCGCACGCTCATTGCTGGTCACAACCCAGGCGCGGGGACGAGAAGCCCAAGTCACACCAGTTGCCGGTTTCATTGCTCTGGGTTTATTGCCATCAACGGCGGTTTCGTGCCCGGGACGGGTCTCCATTTCACCAGGTTGGCGCTCGGCACGTCCATCACCTTCCTGGTGCGGTCGGTGTCGCGGCGGTAGTGGTAGCCGCAGGTGGGCTTCTGGGCAGTGTAGAAGGGGCAGTACGAGTTGGGGCAGCTCGGCCGGTAGAAGAGGAAGCGGAGCGGGGCCGGTGCACAACCCCTGGGGTGGGCGACCACAGGCACCAGCAGCGAGGCTAAAGGCTGGTGGCCCTGGCGGAAATGCACTGGGGGCAGCGGGCTCGGTGGGCTGCTGGGGACCTCCTGCAAAGCCTGGGCTTTTCCCCCTGCTTGGGGTCTCTCGTGGTCTTTGCCAGGGGCCTCCGACGTTGCGGGTCTAGTCACCTGCAAAGCAAAAAAGTCAGCCAAATACAGTGAAATTCCCCCCAAACTTCATCCCCTCCTTCACCGTTTAGAGCCCAGCACAAGAGCCCTGCGCTGGGGCACAGAAAGCAGCAAGCTGAAGAAGCCAGGAGTGCGTACGGGGCGGCCAGGCTGCTCCGCCGGCTCGCCAGGATGGTCAACACACAGCGTAAACGCTGGGAAGCTGGATACTTACCTTTCTTTAGCTAAAAGTCTAAGGCAGCACTACTTACAGAGAAAGTTTTAAATCAAATGACCTCCTTGAAATATGGAAGTGTCTCCTCGATCGTAATGAAGACGAAGAAAGCAAAATGCACTAAGGGAATGCACACAGCTGGACTTGAAGAGCTTGATTCCTGCTTGACTTGTATTTTATGTGTTTTTTTTTATCACAGTGCAAAGTGAATATAAAGCGCTACCAGATTTCTGATGGTCCCCTCCTCTGTGTGACCGCTCCTAGGCTCATCTTTTAATCACGTCTTGTTCTGTGTTTGGCACAGTGGAGTCCTGGTCCCAGATCAGCCTCTCAAATATAATACAAATAACAATAGCTAGAAACAATAATAATATATGTTCCTCCCAAACCTATGTGAAGTCTTCACCAAAAAACAGACACGGCAAATCAGACATGGAAATGGTTTAACCTCGTCTGATCCACAAGATGCAATGGAAAATATCAGCAATGGCAGAAACATAACACCATCCTTTGCAAAATCATCTTGATGTATCAGCTCAGCAGCTTCTCGATCCCTCTGCAGCTCCCTAACGCCATCCTGGGCCGTGCATTTCTGCACTAATCGCTCTTGACATATCTCTAAGTGGCTTCTCCCCCCCCCCCCCCCCCAAAAAAAAAAGCTGATGGGAAAACCAGGCTGGTTGAGCCTTGTGGGGCAAGCTCTTCCTTATAACCAGTGGAGACATGTTTCTTCAAGTCTCACTCCAATGCCAGTCTCATCACCAGCACACACCAAGTGCCACAGACACCATTCGTCTTGTCCGTGCATTTGCGCGAACCCTTTGCAAGAGGGCATGGTGCCCGTGTTCCTTCCCTCTGAGCCATCCCCGGCATCCTCCTGCGTTGCCGGACCGCTGGGCTCCGGCGTTACTTGGACGGAGCGACTCACCGTCGGTTCCTCTACGGTAGCCACCACAACACGCGCAGGTCTGACGTTGTCACTGATGCCTGCTCAAAGGCTACGCCTGACTGAAAAGGCATTTTTCCGTTGTTATCTAACCGTGACTCAGTTATCTTGTTTTCATTGATGATGACACCTCTGTGCCTTAGGATTGCCAGTGGAAACTGGCGCTTCTCCAGCAATTATCCGATTTACTCTTGGGTGTCCTAAATAAACTCACTGCTGCCTCGCTTTATTTTTAACCATGGAAAGAGGTTTCCTGGTTTCCGGCTTATTTGTCACTCTATTTCTGTTCTTTCTATCTGGCTCTGAACACTGGCTCCTAAACCTATTACACAGGGGACGCCAGGAAATTGCTTATAGAAATCTCCCTAAAGCCTTGCAGGGAAACGACCAGAATGCCCCAATTTACCTTTTCTCTTCGTCACTTGTTTCCCAGACACGCTCAGTGCCAGATGCTTGCAAGGCCCCGTTGCAGAAGCTTTTTGTCCCATCTGAAACCCAAGTCTGCTCATGCCATTGGGGAGCAGGGCATTTGCCCAAGCACAGTCTTCATATCTGGGGGAGTTTGCAGCAGGCAGGCTCGATCTCTTGGCCTGCCAGGAGCACGGGGGACAGAAGGAGGTCCCCGAGCTTGGGACAAGTGTCTCTGCTCAGCTGGGCTCCATGCAGACGCGCGATGCTGATCACGCTGACGCTGACGGTCGCCCATCTGCTGCTCTTCCACAGCCGCTTTCCAAGCAGGGTCGCGGCCCGCTGCAATACAGTGTCTTCTTCCAGGCAGGAGCACCCAGAGATTATAGAAATTACTTCTGCTCTCCGGTTTTGGTACTCGTGCATATGGCCACCGCTAGCTATGAAACTGCTTTAAAAGCATGCACCACGTCCTTGTCTCCCTCCAAGCACATCCTTCCCTCTCTTGTTCTCCAGGGCCTGGTTTTTAAGTTGAGATAATTCAGGGACCTCTGACGTGGGTATTTCAAAATTGGCTAGCACTAGAGGCTACAAACTAGCCTTTAAAAAAATAAAACAAGAAGGATTTCTTATCATCTTCTGCAGCGAGGCCATTTCAGCAGTCACTGCCTCAAGGACGCTTCAAGCGTCCCAGCAAATGTCAGTCCGGCTTCTCCATGGGGGATAAAGGGTGGGATGTCGACGCCAGCACGCCTGCGAGCAGGCTTTGCGCCAGCACAGCCAGCTCAGCGGGGTCTGTGGACCCCTGCTGTGGACGCAGGTTTGCTCAGCGGTGGTTATATTCGCATCTGTGCACCACGATTTCTCGCTTCGGAAGACACGAGGCGAGTACGCACGCGCTGGCAGTGCCGAGTGGCAGCCGCCCGACGGGACGGCGAGGGCACGGCCAGCGCAGCGTGGCCGCAGCCGCTCCGCAGCCCGCACTGCTGCGTCACCAGGATGCTTTGGAGACGCGCAAGCCTTGCTCGGGCTCCGTGGCGCCGAGCTGCCGACGGTGTCCAGCGACGGCGGCGTACTGCGCTGCAAGCGGAGCGGAGCCGCCCCGGGACCTGCCTACGTGACCGTCGCCTCCGCGGGAAGCGCCGGCTCGAGATGCACAGTGCTGCTCGTGGCGCTGCTGCTGCACCGAGCCGGAATTAGGAGCCCCGCTTAATCCCAGCGCATTCAGGGCTCGCCGATCCCTCCCGAACCGTCATGCATCTTCCAGGGAAAACCCCCCCAGGTGGGGTCCCGGAGCCTGCCCTCATTGCTCAGGAAAGCCTGAAGGGTTCAGACTCCCCCCCCCCGGATTAAACATCCCTCGCAGCTGCCTCCGGGGACCCGGCCGAAGGCGCCGCGTCCCCATCCCGCGCCCACCACCATGACCTCCCTGCGGGGGCCCCCGACGCGCGGGCCGGGCTCCCACCTGCGAGGGCATCCTCCCAGTGGGTCCCGTGGTGGCGGCGTGCCGGGCGTGGGGACGTGGGGACACGGGGACGCCCTTTGTGACACCGCGGCATCACCCGGGTGGCAGCGCGCGGGCAACCCTCGCAGGGTCTCGCCCCGGGGAAGTCAGGCCGACCAGCAGTGCCTGCCTCTGCTTTTTCTTTCTTCTCTCATCCCACACGATTTATCGTCTTCTCTTCTCAGCACCGTTCCTCTTCTCCTTCCCTGTTTCTTTTATTTTGTCTCTCCTATATCCTGCTCAACTGGTTCGATCAAAGGCTGCGGATGTCACCTAGTGCACGTGCCTTGCGTGTCCTGCAGAGACCCGGTGCCCTTGTGCGTGTGACACACGGGCCTTTCATTTCCCCGGCCTGCGGGTGGAATTAAACGGGTCCTTCCAGCAGTGAAGGGCTCCTGCGTTTCCTCTGGTTTCTGCGTTTGGGAGGCGCCGCTGAATTTTCTTTCAGTGCCTCAGTTGAACCGGAGGGCAAATGTTGCCGGGATGGTTCTTTCCTCGGTCACGCACATAAGCAGCAGTTAAGGTAGCTGCTGGCTGATTGCAGACCTCGTGCCGCCGGCGAGCCTGCCCCGGAGCGGCGGCAACGGCCATGCCAGGGCCATGGGACCCCGCTCTGCGCCCCACCGTCACCTCCTGCACCCAGGTCCGCGCTGCTCCCCGCGCTGCCTCCGCCGGAGGAAGATGTGTGCCGCGAACGAGGCTTCGGGCGGCCACGACAGCCTTGCTGTGGTTATACCAATAAATCTGCAAATCGGGCCAAATTCTCTAAAAAAATTGTCCACCTGCATTCTACCACCTCGTTATTGAATCCACACGGTATGATGTGTTGACTCTCCTTTGCTTCTCCCCTATTTGCCATTCATGTTAATTCACTTTATTTAAGTGATGCCCGACCGTTCGCGACATAATTCCATTTCCATTTTGGACTCTTACAACCATACTCGTTTCTCATTGTTTGCCAGGTGCTTTAATGTGTTGCGCCAATTTGTACTTTGTGGGAAGAAAACGTTGTGAAAAGCGGGATTTCAAAGTGGCTGAATCAGCCAGATTCAGAAATCTGTGTGAATTTGACTCTCAAAACGTGGTGGAAATAGAAATAGATGTAACACCGGACGACCTCACCCTGAAGCCGTGTTTCGGAGTTAACGTTTCAATGGTTTGGGGGGGTTTAAAGTTTCCTGTGAATCCCAGCGTTGATTAATACCCAGAGTTACTCATTAACTCTCAGTTTTTGCTTGACACAGAAAATTGCTGGCAATGCTCGACACTTGTTTTTGTACTTGAAACGAAAAATGATTCGGAGTCGAGTCCTGCAGCCTTTAATCTCTTGCACCAAGCTGCCCCAAACGCTAACGGCGTGCAGCGCTCGGCGGTGCAAAGGGAGGTTTTGCTGGCAGCACGTTATCCCACCGACGTCGAGGGGACCCTGCGCCAGGGCTCACGTGCGCGTGGGACCAGGACTTCGCCGCTTAGCGAGACCCCTGCTGACACCCCCGTGCTGCTGTGCTTTCTGGTGCCCGTGCTGCAGGGCGCAAGGGCTGCACCGCCAGCTGCCCCGGCCCCGCGCGCTCTCTCGGAGGATGCCTGCGGCCGGCAGCCGCTTCGGCCCCGGCGCGCTGGGTGCCGGCAGCACGGCCAGGCCGGGGCCAAGGGGCTCAGCCCCGGGGCTGCGAGGCAGCGAGTGAGCGAATAAACACCGGGGACGCTAAGAGGAAGATAAAACCTGTGGGACCTCAATGCTTTGTGCTGGCCTCAGCGATGCAAGCAGCTTGCAAAGATGCGAGGACAGGATTTTTTTTTTTTTTTAACAGGAATGTGATATTTAACTACGTTTAAAATCCAGCTCCGCTTGCCCCCCCCCCC
>NW_020450705.1:1413551-1436634 GCF_003343035.1 Apteryx rowi | reverse complement strand
GGTGCGCCCGGGCGGCTCCTACCTGCCCCGGGCCGGGGCTGCGGCGCGGCAGCCGCTGGGCCCGGCCGCCGCGGCGGGAGCGTCGGGACCCGAACCGGTGTCGGGACTGGGACCGGTGTCGGGACCGGGACCGAGCGGCGCGGCCAGGATGAAGAAGCATCACTCCATGCAGGGCACCTTCAGCCGGCTCTTCGGCAGGAAGCACGCCCAGGGCGCCGCCACCTCGCTCTTCGCCACCAACCCGCCCTGGATCTTCACCCAGGAGGTCACCTCCAACAGCGCGGGTGGCACCGGTCAGTCTTGCTCCCCCCCGTTATTGTTATTTATTTAAATTTCTTTTTATGCTTCATTCTTTTATGCTCTGCCTTTTTCTGGAGTCGCAGCCTTGGGGGGGTGGGGGGTCTAGCTGTCCCGTAGGTGCCTGGTCACGGGTGATGGCCACCATGGGGAGGGCGACTTGGCCACCACCACCACCACCACCACGGTCCTTGTCCACACGGTGGCAAAACTTGAGGAGCGATCCGATATGGCTGGGTTACAAAACTGCAAGTTTCAACCTGTTTACACCTTCTAGAACAGCTGGAATAAGCACTCTCTGGAGTTAAGGAAAATGTGAAGGATTCTAACTAGCCACCATCTACTTAAGACCAACCCTCGGCTCTCATGGGGCCGTAGTCCACTCTATGAAGTTGCTAAAACAATCCAATAAACGGTCAGAACCTGTTTTATCACTTACTTACTTAGTTCTCCTCCCAAACCATGCTCCTTCCCAGCTTTTAGTAACTTACTTGTAAACCTGTTTCTTGAAGGACGGTGTGTGTACGTGGGGCGAGGGGGGGACTGAGGGGTGTATATTCTTCAGAATTTATTTGTGTTTCTTTGTGGTTTTCATGGCAATACTATGCCCCAGAGGCTCATGTAGGAGGGTGCCAGACTAGTAGCACCGGAGCCCAGCAGAGAGGAGACAGATAGCAGTTTGTGGATGGAGTTTGGTGGCTCTTCAATTCCAGTGAATACTCTGAAATTTAGAAATGGGAATGCTGCTTGCCGGACTGTGTAACGTGCACTGGTGCCCAACAGAGCTATTGCAAACCGGTTATACCCTGGAGGCCTGCTGGTGAAACTGAGATAAAACATGAAGGAAAGTTTTGTGTAGCTTTTAAATGGGGGAAACTTGCTGATTTCTAACTGTTGCAAGTCAGAGGGATTCAAGTTTCCCTGTGATGTGGTTTGCTTTAAAAAAACCCGGTGGCTGCCCCTGCTTAGGGGAGGCTGCCTTCTGCGGCACAAAGGCATTCCTGCGGCGGCGGCGGCGGCGAGGGACCGCTGCGCGGTCGGCTTGCAGCGGGAGGGCCAGGAGCCCTCGAAACCCGAGCGCGAACGCGGGCTGCTGAGTCGCTCCTCAGCGTCCTCCTGGCGCTCGTGTCGTTCATCTCGTCGGTAGCACGTGCTCGTGGCCGTGCGGCCGAGCCCCGGCGGGCCGGGGAGCAAACCTGCCCGCGCTGCGGTTTCTGCAGCGCGACGGCCCTTCCCGGCGAGGACCCAGCCCTGCGCCCGGCGCTGCTGCTGCTTGGGTGCCTGCTGTGCGGCTCCCCTTGCCAAAAGGAGTCCACCGCTTACTCGCATCCCCGCCTGGGTGTTTCACGCAAGGCAAACACGGGTTAAGCAACGCGGCATGGGCGGAGGTTTGCCGTGTGCCTGACTCAGAGATTCCTGAATATAGCCACCGATGCCGCCTCCTCTCTGTTAGCCGTGCGGACCCGGGCGGCAGGCGTACGACGCCTGCTCCGGGTGGCCAAGCTCCATCGCACGTGTTGCACGTTCCTTGTTCTGCTTCCTCGCAACGGAGAGGGCGCAGGGGCTCCAGGAGAGGCCGAATGCCGGTGACCAGACTGCGGTGGCGGCCGGCCGCTGCCGACAGCCCCGTCTGGGCCCGTTTCCCGACGTCTCCTCCCGGGAAGAAAGCTGAGAGCGCAGGTCTTCCTGGTGGCAGGCTCTTAGCAGGCAGGTCCTGTTTACCTAGCAAAGAAAACACAACTGCAAGCACTTCGTTTTGCTTTAATTAAATGCATTCGGGTTAGAGATGCTTAGTAATCTAGGATCAAACAGCCTTGTGATCTTTAATCCACTTTCTCACTGAGTTTAGCTGGTGGCTTGTTTAATATAAAACTCCAGTCGCTTTAGGTCTCTGAGCTCCTCCGTCTCCGCTTTCCCATTCCCGCCTCCCTGTTTTGGCTGGACAGGTATTGGCCTGATGACGTCGGCGCTGCGGCGCGATGCCGAGACGCCCGCCCTGGGTCGGGGGGGCATCCCGTTTGGGGGAAGCGAGGCGTGGGGAGACGGGGTCCTCGCCCCCTCGTTTGGGAAATCCTGTTGCGCGGCAGGATCGAGCGGCTCCCCCTCCCGAAAGGAGCCTTCAGGGCGCTCGAGCGAGCGCTGCAGCGAGGTTCCCGAGGCTTAAAAACGCAGCCCGTCCCTTCCCCTTCCTTAGGGAGTCGCCCAGCCTTCACTTTTCTGCTCTTTGGTTGTTCATTTTTATGTAATACTTGACAGAAGCTTCCTGTGCTTCGTGTTTTGGGATGAAATCCGCTCTGAAGGCTGTGCTTCCCGACTTTTTTTTCTTTTAAAAAGCTGTTTGCTTTTAAGAGCTGCTGTTTCAGGGAGGAGGAGGTTGTTTGCTTTCCCCTCCTCACTGAAGCCGCTATCAAAATCTGCTAGGTGGGAACATTCCTCTTTAGTTTTCCCTCCGATCGCAACCATTTTGCGTGTTTCTCCCCTCCTTTCCAAAACCCTTGCGCTTCTCTTTAATGTCAGTCTCCTCAGCAACGAATTATTTGTATCCCTCCTTCCAGCCAAGGTGGGGTTTGCATGCGTCGGTGCTTCTGCTTGTTAATTCATGCTGTTAATCAGACACAAAGAATGTAATTAAAGTAATTTTATGGGCTTTATTCACTGTCAGAAATAAACCGGCCCAAAAGGTGTGGTTCGAGGTGAAAGCCCAGGGCTGGGAACCAGGAATACCCACCGTCTTCCCTGGCACAGCACCGGGCTCTGCGCCAGCCGGTCCGCCGCGGTCCCTGCGCTCGCGGGGCGGTTTCCTGGACGGACACCGAGCCTCTCTGCAATGCACCTGGGAGGCTGGAGGTGTGCGCGAAGCACTATTTACTGTCCAGGACTAATTGTGTCAGGGGTCAGAAGCGAATTATCCCGGTGCTGGGCGGAAGGATGCTGCCAGCGCTGGGAGAGCAGCTACGGCAGCTCCCTCGGCATTTGGGTAGCAGCAAAATGTGCAAAAAACCCCCCAAACAAACAAACAAAAAAAGCCATGGGAAACCAAGCAACCAAGCTCCGCAGCCGCGGGCGGAGCGGTGGGAACGGGTGCCGTGGCTGAGCTCGTTAGAGCCGGTCGTCAGCCCCGCTTTCCCACGAGGGCTCTGCCGCGGGATGCGCCGCTGTCGGCAGGGCAGTGCGGGCAGGCGCTCCGGGGCGGCTCGGCCGGTGCCTTCCCTGCGCCTTTCCCTGCACCTTTCCCTTCCCGCTTGCTGACTAAGCGGCCGAGATAAAATCCTGCCCGTGCTTACAAGCCGCTCTCGGTTTCGCTGCGGCCCGGCCTCCGGCTCTCCTGGGGCTGGTGGAGTCGGCCGCGGCGTGACTGAGACCTGGGCTGGCTTCTCCCAGCCGCTCTGAAGGCGTTTTCCTGCCCTAAACCCAGCCCGGATGGGGGCAGAGGGAATGAGCTGAACACTATTGCTGTGACTTTTGACCCTCCTAAGGCGAAGTTCTGCCCTTCGGTTACTGTTAGAAATAGCCCTTTCCGAATGGGCTTGACCTCTGCTCTGTGCTCTTTAAACTCAAGTTTCTCGTTTTCTGCTAAGGGTCATTATTCCTTGCAAGCGCGTCTGTGGACCGCCAGCCGCCTGGCGAGCGGAGCCCTGCACCTGGGGTCTCGTCTCCTCCCGCATCTTTGGCTCCTTTCCAAAATACCCAGCTGCTCCTCGGGCTGGAGTTTTGTGCCCAGTCCTGGGAGCTGGTATTGCAAAGACTTCACAGCTGTTTTTTCCTGTTGTCTATAATGCGATGCTCCTGCTAACAGTCTTCCCTTCCTCGCAGGCGATGTGATTGAAGTGCACTACGGCGATAACCGCTTCGGGACGGTGACCGACTCCGGGACGGCGACGCTCAAACCTCGCCCGAGAGTGCGGCCGCTGCTGACGTTCCTGCCCCTGGTGAGTACCGCGGCGCCTGGACCGGCTGGGCCGGCTGCTTCCCTCTTCCCTACCCGAGGGAAGAAAATAAATGGAAAGCAAAGCCACTCTCTAATAAAGGTGGATACAGGGGATTAGAAGGTGATCCGAATTCCTGGTTTGCAATGGACATAGGCGAGATATTTGGGCAAGAGGTGTGAGCTTTGTCAGCCTTGCGTTTTCAAATTAAGAGAAAATGCTGAGCGTATAGATGATAGATCTGCCTTGCACAGCAGTTCCTGTAACTGCTGCCTGGCAGCACCTCTGGATTGCGCGTGTTGCCGCGGAGGAATAGCGCAACTGTCCTGTTTACGGCGTAGGGACGAGGAGGCGACGATGCAGCGGGGTCCGTGCAGGGGCTGACGGACTGCGCTGGCCCCACGCAACGGCGCTTGTCGCTTTCTGAGCCATCAGATTACAAACTCGCCGTTATTGCGGTTTACAGGAAATCTTTTCTGATGGACAAACCCTCTTGTAGCATCTCCTGCCTCCCACAACAAACACTGGATGTGAATGTCAAATATCACAAGCTCGGAAAATATGCAAACTGGGAACAGGCAGGGTTGCATTGTTTTACCCTTTTCTATAAAGTTTGGTTATGCCGAGACACTGCCACCCTCCTTCCGCTGTCACTCCCCAAGGAAGGGAGAAGAGATCGGCACGCCTGGCTTGGGTGGAGCTCGTGCCAGAGATGCAGCTGCTTTGTGCTGTGCTTGCTCAGCGTGCGGCGACCGAAGTCGCACGCGGGCTCGGCTCTGCCGCTCCTGGTTAACATCAAAGCAGGGGAGTTGCACTGCGAGCCGCGGCACGGAGCCCCGCGCGGCGGGCGAGGCTGGGAGCGCGGCTTTCTGCTTCGGCTTGCGGGTTCCTCGGTGCCTCGGAGCAGCTGCCGGTATTTCTGGCATGTTTGCGCTGCCAGGCCGTCCCCTCGCGAGCCCGTACGTGGCCGTCCTCCTGCCTAGTCCCTGCGCGCGGGCGGCCGCTCCGTGCGGAGCAGCTGAGGGCGAGGGCTGGGGCATTACCCCAAAAGAGTACAGGGAATAGCTCAGGGATAACTTGGAGACAGCAATAGCTAAATCTACAGTGAAAGGCGCAGATTGCTGAAGATAGCAAAATGCACTTAAAAGGCCTCGTTCTTTGCAAGTGAATCCTCCCAGGTGCATGGGATGCCTTCCTCTCCTTGCACATCCTCATCCCCCAGAGCTGCGGTACAGCTGCCTCCTGCGGCTGGAGAGGGCTGGGCTGCTCCTAGCAGGTGCAACTAGGAGCTAATGGGCTTGCACAGGTGTCACTTGGAGGGCAATTGAGGGGGTTGTCCAGGTATTGGAGAGGGTGATTAGGAAGTTATGGGGTTGCATGGGTTGTACCAGGCGGTCATGCCCTCAGTGATGCCTTCTGAAGGAGCGTGGCAGGTGAATGCAGTCGTGCTGGGGCTCCAAGGACGGAGTAGCCTCCGCAGGGCTGGGGCCTGGGAGACTCCTCTCCCCTAGTGGGGACTTCAGCGTGGGCGCAAAGAGGAGCACCTGCAGCAATATCACCATGTGCTTAGAGTGCAACTGGGCTTTACTACTACTTAGAGCGTCTAAATGTTTTACTAGTGGAAGTGTGTGGTGCAGGAACAAGCAGCACGAATGGTCCTGGACCATCACCCTAGCAGTGGAGCTTTCTTGCTGCCTTCAGAGGACAGTTGTCCCTGGGGCTTGCTTTCCTTGCCTGCCCTGAGTGAGGGCTCTCCCCGCACCCCTTGCTCCTCTGAAACAAAACAAGAAAACTTCTTGCACCTACAAACTTGGCTGGTTAAACATCTTACCCATAAAAGGGCCAGTCAGTGTTGGACGCTTGCGTTATTTGATGAGGTTAAAGCATGATTTGACTTGGCACCGACGCCTCTGCCGCATGCATGCTTGCACTGGGCTGTCCTGCAGCTCCTGCCTCGGCTCCTTCCTTCCCCGCGGCCTCCTGCCAGGAGGGCGGTGGTGGTTGGGAAAGGGCCACCTGCGCAGGCATGAGTCAGGACCGCGGGAGGCCGGGACGCACGCCCTGCCCCTGAGCGTGCCCGCGGACCGGGCAGGGCTGGCCGCCTCTCGCTTGGGGGACAGGCGCTGTCTAATGCCACTCGGCGCCCAGAAGGGATGCCTGGTCGCTGCAGTGAAAGCTCGCCCCCGGTGGGATCCTCGGCACGCACGAAAATCCCACGGAGGTGCCCCGAACTGGAAATGCTGGTTCCCGCGCGCCGCCCGCCCTGAGTCAGCGGCAGGTTGGCTGCGGCTCGTCGCGCCCCTGGCAAGCACGCACGGAGGAAACGACCTTTCCAGTCATCCCTGCGATCGGCACCTCGGTGGGGATGCTTTCGTTTTTAGAAGCTAGCTGATGACGTGAGGATGGGTGGCTTTTATTTGAGAGGCGCTGAGCGCTAGCAAGCGTAGCAGAAATTTTTGGTGTGGAACAGGCTTGCCCAGTTCTCGGACCTGTTGAAATGACGTGTCCGAAATTACTAATTGTTTATGAAGTGTGGGCTCATTTCCTCTGGTTCTGCATAGATGTTTTTCATCTTCTTTCTACCCCTGTCCTAAATGTGCAATACATACGTTGCTTATAATCCAGGCTGAACGGGTGCTCGGGCATCTTCGTTCCCCCGGTGTGCTCTGGAGCACGCTGGAAGCAGTGAATTTCTGTAACAAATGGGAGCTGCTGGGGACTTTTTCTTCTTTGTGTCATTTTGGTTTTTTTGCTGCAGTGGCCAATGCCATCCTCAAATCTCGACGTGCCTCTCGGTTACCTGTTGTCCCTCCTCTGGCTTTCGGGCTGACGCTAAGGATCCTTCCTTTGCAGCGTGCCTTTGGGAGCAGTGAGAGGTACCTCGTCTGAGGTCAGGCTCACCAAGCCTGATGTTTTGCCACCAACAGAGATCAGTACTGATGTCCTGGCAGGCCTTGGCTGCAGTGTCTGGGGCTGAGCAATCTCACGGGCTGTGGATGGGAAGCGCTGCCTCCTGGCTCACCCGTAACTGCTTCATTCTTGTGGTTATAGAGGATTTATGGTCATCTGCAGCACAGCAGACTTGGCAAGCAAAGAGTATATATTTTCCTTATTACTTCTCCGAGAGGAGGAGGAGGAGGGGGATCCCAGGGTCTTGCAGCTCTTTCCAAAAGAGCTTGGGTGGCTGCTGCTGCTGGAGTCAGCGCTGCCCCGGCAGCTCTCGTGCGCCTGAACCTACACCTGGGGGTGCATAACGTTAGTGCAACGCCGGAGCCCGCGATGAGGCTCTCTGCGTAAGCAGAGCTTAACCTTTGATCAAGGAGACTGGAATCCTGTAGCAGTCTCTTGTAAAAATAGCGATAATGCCAGCGAAAGGCAAAGGGCACCGGTTCAATCATTATCCAAGCTTTTGTATGCAGAGCACAGCTGTGCCACCGAAGAGGCGCAGACCGATCTCAGGACAGCGTTTTCTTTGCACAAGGGGCTGTTAACAGCTAATGCACGCGGCTGCCTGGGCTGAGCCGCAGTGCAGCGGCCAGCCTCCGGCATGGGTCCCGGGAAGCGGTGGTACATCCCGGACCACCGCCCGTGGTGTCCCAAACTCCCTCTGCTCGTAGCGCGCTCGCTCGTCGCTGTCAGTCTGTGCCGACGCCGCTGTGCGAAGGTCTGGCCGGTTGCGTCGGTCGCTCCCGTGCGGGCGGCCCGACGCGGCGTCGGTTTGCGTTTTGGTGCACGCCGGTGCCGGGCAGGCCAGGAAACGGGAAAGCAGCGTCTGAGTCCTGAGCTCGGGCGCGTTAGTGCGTATTTCATGAGCGACCCGCAGCCCCTCTGCAGAGCTGCCCCGGCCGTGAGTCACAGGAGCAAGGAGGCGAGGCTCTGGGCAGCCGTGAGAAGCACGAGTCCTGCTCGGCGCTCCAGGTGAGTCAACGTGCCACGAATATCTTGCTGTGGGTGGCTGTAATTACCCAAACTGCCCTGGCTGTAAGCACCCTCGCAGGCGTGTAGGCTGCTAAATTGCATGGTCCTGCACCAGCTGAACAGTGTTGAACTTGCAGCAGGAATGAGAAGGGACTAACTGAGAGTGAAACGCAAACCACGCAAGCAGCAGCTTTCCCCGAGCTGTTCAGATGTGCTGCTGCCAGAGTTTCCCCAAAAGCTGGATTTCTTTCTGGGACATCAGTGACTGCACTGTGTATGTGACTTTGAGCCAGCAGCAACCAATGTTTGCTGGAGAACGGCACCTGCAAAGCCAGCGGGAGCCATTAAATTTGCTGGGTAAATGCTGCTGATCCCGGGCTCTGGAGCCCTGAGCTTGGCGGTGAAATAGCCGTGCACCACCTGGTCCATCTGAGTCATGGGGAGGGTCTGTCCCCATGGCTCGGGCAATGTTCATCACTTCACCTATCTGCTTAAAAAGTCAACAGCTGCTACTGCAGGGACGCAGGGACCTCAATATCTAGGAAACGGCACTAGATCCCATCAGGCTCCTGGCTGCGTGGATGACTTGCTCTACAGACCAGGGCCTGCTTCTCAGCTCTTCGTTCTCTAATACCTTGGGCATAAAACTAACGACTCGGTCTCTCGACTCTTGCAGAACGCCCAGGAATCCCATGGCGTGGCTGTGCCAACACCGTCTGTGCCTGAAGACTTTGAAGAAAAGGCAGCTCTGGGTAAGAGATCTTCCCTGCTAAGCCCGTGGAGGTGCTAAGCATTAGCAGCACCAAGCCCTTGGCCTTGGGGTGTTCTCTGAAGCAACTGTGCTTGCATCTACCTCTGGAGCAGATAGCCTGATCCTGAGTTTTCAACGCTAAAATCAAGCTTCTGTTAACAAGTCTTAATTTTCTGGTGATAATTTTTCAAGTCATTGAAAGCACTCACTTCTAAAGATGAAGCACAGTGGCTGTCGCAGCTAAGCGAGCTTTGGATAGCTGCTGAATTAAACAACCTGGCGTTCCTGGGAGGTAACGTGTCAGGGGCGTTTCTAGCCCCCGTGGGGCAGATGGAGAAGGTGTTACAGCCGCTGTGCTCTCGCTTTCTTGCAGGTCCCAGCTCCCAGATGAACGGGAACCTCCGGATGTACACCTCGGTCGGAGACCTGCGCCCGCAGGCGACGGAGGGGGAGTACCTGGATGAAGACATCCCACCGCCGCCATCGGTGCCCCCGCCACCACCGCCAGCCCCTGCATCGTCACCACCACCGCCACCGCCGCCGGTGGCACCTGCGACTCCAACGCTGCCTGAGATAGTGGTGCCCCCACCGCCTGCTGTGGCACCCCCGCCACCGCCAGCGTCCGCCTCGTCCTCCCCTGGCACACCGGCCCCGCCGGACTTCATCCCCCCGGCGCCCCCCTTCCCCACGGGCATCTCCAAGTGGAAATCGGAGACGGTGCTCAACACGAGGCAGGCGGACGCGGAGGGGCCGGTGCGTCCCACCAACGCCGAGGCTGGGGTGCCGGCAGCCGCCGGCCGGGAGAGCCTGCAGCCCAAGCACTGCCCCGAGCCGCACCTGACCTTCCCCCGGTCCTTCAAAGTGCCTCCCCCAGCCCCGGCCAGGTCTTCCTCCATCCCCGTGCAGGAGACGGACGCCCTGGGGAAGGAGGAGACCTTCCCCAAGCAGCCTCACGCCCGGCCGCCGCTCCCGCCGTGCTTCACCATCCGACCAGCTGCCAAGGTGCACCCGGCAGGAGACGCTGAGCAGAGAAGTGCCGTGCTGAGGCAGCCCATTGCAAAGCCGGCCGTGCCGGTCACCCAGCCTCCAAGGCCAGGGTTAGCGCCCGGCAAAGACGCCAGTTCTGCTGGTCGCCAGCCCCTGCCGCCAGGCTCGGACTCGCAGAAGGTTCCCCAGTCAAAAAAGGGTGAGAACGACTCATCTCCAGAGTCTGAATTTCTTACTGCAAACGACCTGGACCTTCCCCCTCCAGACTATCCCTCCTCGGATGAGGACTGGAAGGAGGCCAGCAACCTGAACAGGCTGAAACACGAACTCGTGGCCCTCCTGTCCTCTTCCAAGCGGGAGGAGCGGCAGGTGGATAGACCAGTAATTCCCCGGCCCGTGAACAGCGTTACTGATTGTGCTGGCAGCGACAGGACCCGCTCTGATGGATCCAAGCTGACTAAACCTGTTGGGAAGGACTCACGGTTACCCAAGGGAGGGGAAAGTGAGAAGAGAGAGATCTGTATCAGCGCAGCCTCTGCTAGAGAGAGCTCCTCTGATGCGGTTCTTCCAGCTCTGGAGAATAAACCCGCCAACTCGCAACCCAACAGCGTTATGAAAATCAGGAACGAGCTGGAGGCCATGCTGTCCCTGAAGAAAGAAGGAAAACCTTCCCTGGGACTTGGCAGCCAGAAGCAGAGTCCGGAGAACGGCAGTGGCTCCCTACGTTCAGGCACGGGCCGTGTTGATCCTGGCGGCTCCCTGCTGCCGAAACCTGCCCCGGGTCAGCTCCAACCTGCAGCTGCTGCAGTGGAGGAGGAGGAGAAGGTGCGGGAGGATCAGCAGGTGCCCGGTGCCCCCTCTGCCAGTGAAGCTTTGGAGGACGTGAACCCTGTTCCCAAGCACGCGTCCCCCGACAGCAGCCTGAGCGCCCCGGACCCACCCCAGAAACCAAAGGGTGAGCTCTTGGTCTCGGCCTCTCCTTTGCCCTCCTCTTCAGAGACGCTTTCACCCGTGCCAAGCCCAGCACCACAGCCCGCGTCCCTATTCCAGTACAAAACCCACCGGGCCAGGGCCGACTCGACAGACCGCCTGCGCGCCGCGAGCTCGGGCGAAAACGGCGACGGAGAAGGCGTAGGTCTGCGCCCCGCCGAGAGCGCGCCCCTGCCCTCGGAGCCGCTGGGCTCCTCCAGAGCGGGCCGAGACGACGTGCTGATCCACCCCGTCACGGGCGAGAAGGTGGAGAAGGGCTCCCCCATGGCCCTGCTGCTGGCCGCGAAGCAGCGGGCGCAGAGGGGCCGGCAGGCTCCGTCCCGGCACGGCAGCGACACGGGCGAGAAGCCGCGGGTTAAGGTGCCTCCGAAACTCGGCGGCGCTGCGTTGGGAATGGCCTCCACCAGCTTTTGCCGTGACGAGTCCAAGCCTTATTCCTTCACGGTGGTACCCCGGTCCCCCCGGACAGCCGCCCTTGGTCAGGCAGGAGATGAGCTGCCCCAGACGAGCTCCGCTCTCGCTGGCGGTGCTGCGGGCTTGGCCGGGTCTGGGCAGAGGCAGAGCAAACCGCCATCCTTCTCCAGCTCTTCCGAGCAAAGCTGCACGGCGCAGAAGCCAAGCAAGGAGGATCCCCAGGGCTTTGCGAGGCACCGAAGGGTGGCCACCTCCGGCTTAGTGCAAGGCCTCCTGGAGTCGAGCCAGCCAGAGCATCCGGACCTGCCGAACAGCGGTGCCTCTCCACCCCGTGGTCTGGTGTCCCGCAAGGAAGAGGAGAACAGGGAGATACTGGATTATGAAATTATCCCCCCACCACCGGAGTTCAGCAACGATGTGGATGATGCTGAGGGCGCTTCTCTGAGCAGGGAAGCCAACCACAAATGTCCCAGCTTCCCTGACTACAGCCGAACTTCGGAAACGCCGCGGTACTTCAGGTGGCCCAGCCACGGCTACGACAGGAGCTACGATCTGCCTTCCCAAGGGTCCTCGGAGAAAAGCAGAAGGATTAGCGACTTCGCTCCTCAGTATCCGGGTTGCAGCACCTCTGAGGGTTATTTCAGTCGCTACCTGAACAACCGCCCGCTGATCAAAAAGCGTCTGTACGTGTCTGAGCCTGACCGGTCCTACCCGAGAGCAGCCGCAGCCTCGCGGGGCATTGGCACGCTCGCGTCCTACAGCCCCGGCGGGTTCCCCTCCCCGGCCGCGGAGGGGATACGCCGGGTCAGCTCTGCCCACCGGAGCGCCCCGGGGAGCGCGCAGGGCAGGAGGACGGCCGCGGAAACGCCTGGGAAAGCCGTGTCTTACGGCAGCGCCGGCAGCGATGCCAAGTACAAAGGGCAGAACGGGGATTATTCGCCTGCCGGCACGGCAGCAGCCAACAGGTACAGTCCTTTCCTGTGCTCCTGGTCCTCCATCCTCTGGATCTCACTGCGGCTTTGAGGAGAGGAGGGTTTGGGTGCCCAGGCTGCTGCCACAAGCAGTGCCGAGGCACGGAAGAAGGCACCGCACCTCTGCCCGCCTCGTGCAAGGGTGTACCTTGACCATGTCTTCTCCAGTGTTGGTTGCTCTTTGAAACCCAGCATCCGACTCTTCCTTCCACTTTGATTCTGGGCTGGGCTTTCGCTTTGTTCTTCCCACTGATTCTAACCTTCGCCTTGACCCTGATTGCTCTCTCCTCCTGGCATCTTTTAATTAAGACTTGAGGTTTGCTTAATGGCAAAATATTCCCCTGAACTGAACTGGCTGCGCTGCTTCTTGCTGCGTGCTTGCTGCAGTCCTGAGGATGAACCAAAGTGCAGTGCATGTCAGCGTCCGGCCCTGCTGCGGCAGTTGCAAAACCCGCAGAAGCACTATGGAGAAGCGTTATCTTGGGTCCTCTCAACCCCCGGTTTATGGAGCAAGCAAGGGCTCCTCCTGGGAAGCCAGGACATGTTTTGGGCCGGGCGTTTGTGCTCCATCGGCTCCTGTATGGGGATGGGGGCAGCGGAGAGGTAAATGCAGCCAGAAAGCACCGCAGGCAAGAGGGTGTCAAGGGTGGGACCTCCTCAGCCATGCCTGGCCCTGCAAACACACGCTTGCGTGGATGGGATGTCACCCACGGAGGGATACAAGGTGCAGAGATGAGGCTGACACCTTCCAGGGGAGTGTGAAGGTCGACCCCCCTTCCGTTTAAAAGCATTGCTATTTTGACTAAAGACAAATGGTTTTCTTGGCTTTCAGTAACTTCCTCTCTGTGTTTTCCCTGCAGACCTGCCCATGGCGGCGCACAGTACAGCGGACCCACGAACACCTTCACGGTCAGGCCTGGGACACGGCAGCCCATCTCTTACGTGTACCAGAGCAGCCATCGATAGGCTTGTCCGGAGGGATGCTCTGCTGCCTTCGCGTTTGCGCTGGGAAGGTGTTGAAACGCGCCTTGGTGGATCTTCTCCTTCTCTGCGGGCACCAGGAACTATCCCGACCCGGGCTTGTGAATAGGCTGCTTGTAAACTACTGACGGTGAAGGCGGGAGTGAATCTGGGACTTGGACCCTTCTCTAAAGACTGTCACGGAGCGTAGTTACTGCGGAGGACCGGCTGCTGTGGTGTTACGTGAGCAGACGCGTTTCTCTTTCTCCTCTTTCCCCCCACCCCGAAGTATTATTTTCAAAACTGCAGCCTAATAGGTCTCCTAAGAAGAAAGTAAAAAAGCATCCTTGGTTCTCCTTAAAGAGCGTAACCACTGAAGAGTTCTGTTTAATTGGTCCGAATACAACGTGCTGGGGAGTAGGGAGAAAGCAGCTGGAGGATGATGTGCATGGTGGAAGCAAACCAGGCTGCATCCGAGTGCAGGGGAATTAGAGGTAGCATGTGAGGCCGAGCGGATAGGGAATAGTTTAGGATGTGCAGAGTCTAATCTCTGCTGCCACCACCTCCCTCGACAGCCTTGAGCGACTCGGTCACGCCGACGTCCCGGAGCGGCTCCTGGCTGTCGGCGCCCGTCCTGGTAGCGGGACGGCCGGGAGCTGGAGGTGCTTCCTCCACCGAGGCCTGACCTTCCCCCTCCGGCCGCGTCACCGCGGTGCGGGTGTGCGGGTCCATGGTCCTTGCTTTCCTGCTGTCACCTGTAAGTGTTGGTTGCTCATCACAGAAGAATGCTGTGAGGCCTGGGCGAATATTTGTGAAGCTCTCTGGGGATATAGGACACTTTTTTTTTCTTTTTTAAACTTTGTCGGAGCTCATGGGTATGGTCGTGACTTGCAAAAGAACTATGCTGCCACAAATGTGGTTTTAGTTTGTCTAACTAGGGGGACCGAGACGCTAAATTTTAGTGCAGCTGTAAAGTATTTGACACTCTTGGCGGTGTATGAAGTGCCTTCAGTGGGATGCTGATAGCTCAGAACCGTCTCCGGCGGTTTCCATCCGCGCGTTGCGAGCGCTCGTCGGGGCGGGGAGCGCGCGCGCCGCCCTGGCTCGGCTGGCTCTGCCCTCGATGCCTGCCTGAAGCAGCTAGTGACGGCCGTCCGGTGGGACGGGAGAGGGGAGAGCGGTCCTAAAGAAGATATTTTGTGCTATGGAGAGAGCAATACAATCCCGTTTCGACGGACCAAAGTTTGGATTAGCTGGCTTCCTGAAATTAGAATCAAACATGAAGTTCCTCCTAAGTGAACTTGCCAAAAAACACTGTAAGATAAATGTAAAAACTCTTAGAGACTATTTTCTAGTCACTGGCAAACTAAAAGCACTTTGAGACATTAGTCTACTATTATTGAAAGCACTTTTTTCACTATTATACAATTAGTTCCGCTCAAGCTTATCGCATGTTGTTTGTGTTTGTAGAGAGACTTTGCGCTATGATTTAATTCAAAATTCAGTGATAAATTTTCCTTGACAGTGCAATTTTCAGACCAGTTATCTTGATATTAATGTTATGATGTTGAAATTCTAAGCTTTACGTTATTTCCAACTCTAATTACCTAATAATTTAACAGCTGTTTCAAATATTGCGTAGACTTCAAAGTATTCTGAACTTTACTTTGCTCTGAATAAAATGAGAACACAAATACCATAATCAGTCTAATAGCTCAATTCAAATGGCATTTTCATGCCAGTAAGTCACAGTAACTTGGAATATTTCCAAACATGCTCTCTCCAGCCAGTATTGAAATAACATATTTTAAATACCTAGGTGTTGGTTTACAAAAAAGAACTATGGAGAAAAGAATGCAACGGAAGGAGCAGCTTTCTGGGTATTCGCGTGCCAGTGCCAGGTACCTGCAGCCCCCTTGAAACATGAAGTTCCTCCACGTGAGGAGCTGTCTCGAGAGTTCGTATTTACATACAGAAACAGAGACGTGACCTTGTTTGAGCAGCTTCAGGGCTGTGCTTTAGTATTGGATGAAACTTCACCAGTTTCACTTTAAAAACAAACAAAACCCTACAGCTACCTCCCTAGCAGTATTGCAATCTCATCTTGTTTGTTTTTCCTGATACAATTTTTCTGCAAAATGAGGAAATGGAACGTAATTCTGAGAAGCGCAGTCCTAAGGAGCTGTTGGGAACTTTAGCCTCGGAATTGACTTTGTCCAGGAATGGCTTTCTTGCGCTTGTGTGGGCTCTCTACCTCCAGTTAAAAATTCACCTAATTTTGAGCATATCCCCTGCATGTTTCTTTTTTTTTAGAGCAAAAGGTGAAGCTCTGATGCTGGCACTTGCTCTGAATTTCACGTTTACTGTTTCACGCAGACATACAATTCATATGTAGTTGTAATACTGTGCTACGTAGTGTGGAGCGTCTTGTCTCTAGCGGTTGTATATTTGTTTATTAAATACTAGAAGCAGGACAATGTAAGTCAGTTTTATGAAACGGCCATTATTCGTTCCAAGAGCTCCCGTTCTGGGAGTGCGCAGTGGACTGAGCTGTAACCAGTTCAGACGTCTTGCGCTAGCCCTGCTTCTCCCGAACGCAGCAGCAAAATTCTAGTGTTTCAGTAACAACCAGGCATTGAGGCCGAGGCTGTTGGAGAACTGTTCGTGTTACAAAGAAATCACTGTCGGAGCTGTTGGCAGCCAAAGCACTTTTAGGGCAAAAATTGCATCGCTAATGAAGAGCGAGGACCTGAGCTGCGGGGATGATGGGGAAGATCCCTCTTCCCTGCGCAGGTGACTTGTCAGGACAGCACGTAGATAGGATCTGCTCTGACCCCTGTTTCTTCTCCTCCCCAGCTCTATTTCACTGTACGAGTTTAGCAATAGAGGAGGGAGAGACTCAGGTGTGGCAAGAGAGCGCAGCAATCTGCCTTATAGCTCAGCCGCGGCGCTGAAAGCTGTTTTGAAACCTGACAATGAAACTCTTCTAACATTTCAACGCTCTCTGACAGTTTGGTCATTCAAGTCTTGATACAGCTTGAATTATCCCCTGCAGCTGCCTCTTCCTCAAAAGTACCTGTTAATGTAGTGTAACCGATAGTTTTACTTGTGAAGTGTGTTAACAAAGTCTCTTATTTATGAGTGCCATGGAACATCAACTTTCTTGCATTAAATATGTCTGGACATATTGTTTTATTGCATGTGTGGTCTGACTTTTTAAGTATTGTTTTTAAATACTTCATCTACTGTATAAGATCAAGCTCTTTTGCATGTGAGATTAAAAGGACAGGAAGACGGCTCAAATTGGCCTCAGCAATAGTCTGAATTTCATCTTACCTAGGGCTTGGTCCAATTGCTACTCACCAGTTGTTGATACAAAGCACTGTGGCAATTTAGATGTTTTCAGGAGCGTGATCAAGAAATAAATGGGCAGCTAGCTCTAGGTGTGCATCACTCTAGAAACACCCCTCGTATCCAGCTGGTTAGGCAGGCTGACGAAGGAGCCCGTACGGTTCAGCTTGTGCTTCTTCTATAAATAGAATTCTTGGGTTTGAGCTTTTCATTAGTAATGAAACCTGCATACTCATCTGCAAGTCCTAACTAGAATGTTGTTCTTAAAACTGAAAATGCAGTGTGAGCAATGCAAGCAAGAACATAAAAGGCAGGTTTGTCTTCATAGTGGCTTACTCTCTCCACTCATCTAAATTATACTTATTTGCATTCTCATCTCTTTAATCCAGCTCTGGCTACAGAACAAGGTTTTTCATTAGCGAAGTGTGCAGTGTTTTGAAGCTTTTGCTCTAGCCACAGTGTATTTATGGCAGAAAGTGTCCCCTAACTTAAGTGGCATGTAGATTAACCTAGACAGTGTGAACATCCCACAAAACCTAGGAAATTCTCTAATTCCTTTGCAGATGGCTTCTAAGCCGACTAGCACTGATGTGGTCATCAGTGATTCTGCAGCGCTGCCTGCATGATGCAAGTGATGCTGATGTGACTATTTAATATAGCCTTGCTAGCAATGGTATACTCACTTAGGAGCCAAGGTAACATGACACATTCACTGCTAAGACAAACTCTCTTCTGTGCTTCTCTTATTATGGTGGGGAAAAAAAAGGGGGGGGGGGTAAATTGTAGTAATGGTAGGTACTCCTTAAAGAAATGTGTCACTTTTAGAGCAGTGCTGCTCTGCTGTCAGGCTAGCAGCTGCTGCCCTCCTGTGGCAGAACACAAAGCTTAATCCAAAGATTTGCAGGATGCTGAAGCCAGTTTTTGTGCTCTCTTTAATTACCAAACAGGACTAACCCCATAGTGGCTTCATCTTCCAGCATTATGTTTGTTTTTGCCTTGGTCTGTTGTGGCGTTTTGCTTACCAAGAATCTCGAGAAACTTACTTGGTTTAATACTTCTCCTTGATACTTGAAAAATCTTCATTTTAGCAATGCACAATTAATCTCCTACTTCAAGTTGTGGAAAGAAAAGTTTTTTGAAAACAAGCCAAAGGGCTTATAGCCTGCCTTGTACTAGTGCTGAGGAATCGTAGTACCCTAGCATTAAACAGTAACACAGCCCAGTGTTGTTTAAGAATACTTCTATCTTCAGGGACTGAAATCACAATTTAAATTTTTAGTGTGTGAATGATTTCAACCAGCTCTTACATCTTATATAAATTTTACCAGCGCATACCTGAATAGGGGCTACTGTCTTCATTCCTGCATGGAAGTTGGAGCAGTGGAGTCAGTCAGACACCAATGGGCGCTGTGTACCCACAGTGCCCTGAAACTTATGTGAGCTAAGTACTTTGCTTAAGTGTCATACTAAACTGGAAGGGTTTGCTGGATCTAGCCTCTAGGATGTATGTTATGTATTGCATCTCAATTTTAATATCCTATGACCCAGATACAAGCTTTGTGATTGAACATAAGGTGAAAAATACTACAGAAGTGGCTGAGTAAAACTTGCATCCAGTTACAAATGAAAACTATGATTTATTTAAAAATTGCCATTTTTCAGACATCATCTGTTTCACAAACAGCACAAGACCTGTTTCAGTTTTCAATATGTTATCAGAGGTCCATAACAGTAATTTTTTTGTTGTTGTGGAAGGGTAGTTTGAGGAAATCTGTCAGTTTTCATAACCGTTTACCTTGCCCTTATAATACACTGCTCTAGATCAGGAACTTTGTTCTGTGAACAACTGAATGATGTTGGAATTCAAAGGAACAAACTAGGTTTGAGAAGAGTATGAGAACAACACAAAGACTGGAAAAGCTTAATCTGCCTAGAAATTAATTGTGGGTGCTGCATAATTTGGATCTTTTAAAATACAGGTTTTTCAGAGATGAACACACTGGAAATGGCTTACATCTCCTTTAGTGTTGCTAGCATGCTAAATAAACAGAGGTAGCATTCACTTTAATAGCATTTTCTTTGTTTTACTAGTTGAGACTCACTTTTATTGGTCTAGGGAACGTTAGCTCTGACCAAGCCAGACCTAGAGCAGTGGCAATGCATGCAGAGCAACTGTATACTATGTTCCAGGGAAACAGTTTAGTTTGAGAGAGGTTAAAGTGGTATATTATGAAGAACACCTAAGGTGTTGTGCAGTCAGTTTTGGGGATTATGGGAATGGCTGGGGTCCCCCCCTTCCTATCTTCAGCACAAAATGCCACTCATCACAAGTGCATAATGAGTTGCCTTATTATATCACTAAGCAGAGTCTGGTTATAGGAGCAAACAACTGAAAATAGAAGTCCTTAGTCCAGTTTTCCATTATATAAACTCTTGCTCAAAAGTTGTTAATATTTCAATAAATTGTCTTCAGCACAGAGGAGTGGAAACAGTGTCAAACAGCACAGCAACCGCTAACCTCTCTTGGCTTTCAGCATTCTACGGAACAGCCCCCTTGAGCTGGCCTCAGCTTCAAGCCAACATTGAACATTGCAGGTCCTAGTATTTCAGTGTCCATAACACTGAAACGCAAAGGTGCTTAACCACAAGGCTGCATTCTGGATCCTTATCATACAGCGTACAAGATTCCTCCCACTGAGCGCCGATATTCTTAAATACCCATCAATGGAGCAGAAGCACACAGTGCTTACTGCGGGATCCACACTAGCAGAGGGCTAAGACCAACCCTCTCCCTGCACGCTGCATTAAGGATAACAGTAAGCCTTTCTACTCTTTCAATGCTAAGGCAAGTCATCTTGCACAGTGGGAAGGATCAATTTATGCTGTTCTTAATCTCCCCGTAGCAAAAATCTTTGTGCATGTAAGGCCCTCCCATTCAGCTAACTAGGGCAAGAGGGGGGTTTTTAACCTCCCCAAGTAATTTGTTTCTATTACTTCTTGAAGAACTGAGGGAAGAATCAATTTTTATTATACCTAATTGCCTGTCTCTCCAAGACTCCTCTGTGCCTGAAGTCAATATTTTTCTGTGCAACATACCGAAGTCTTATCACAGGTGAAGCCAGATTGCTGAGGAGAGGGTAAAGCCTGTTCTGTAATGAACTTGTGCCTAATTCAAAATTACTACAGGAACCTTCTTGGCCACAAGCTTGAAGACAGACAACAGACCATACCCAGTCTGGTTCACAAACACCTTTGACTTCAGCAGAATCAAAGTAACACCAGGAAGGAATTCGGACCAATGAGTTTATAAAAACTATTCTTTTACACAGTTGATTCCAGAAGTTTCACCAGTTGGTAGTGGTACACTGTGATGTAAAACCTGATGATCCCATCCAACTGTAGTGAGCAAGGCATTGTCTGAAGGAGACCATGATAAGCCTTTTACAAAGTCTCGATGAGAACGGCTTCTGAACCTGGAAAACAGGAACACTCCATTAGGCATAAGCACTGTCACTAGGAGTGTTTATGAGCTTGTGGAACTCCCTAACTTCCAAACTACTATTGTGTTAGGATTATGCTCCCCAATTTAAGAAGCGTTTTTAATCTTTCCCTCAGTATATGGATAAACAGTTAATCAGAAGTCAATAAGACAGCTGCAATAGACACATTCTGTCCCATACTTACACCTCTGAAAGGTTTGAGTCAAGAACAGCTACTGAACAGTCTTCACTGATTGAAGCCAGGAAGGGAGAACTAGGGAACAGAGATGAGACCAGTGTTAGAGCAATCAAATACATGAAAGCTTCTTAGGAAAAACTTGGGAAAAACATAAGTCCTAATGAGTCAGACCCAGGCTACAGTGAATTAACAGACACCAAATCTTGTGGAAATATTTTCATCTTCATAATTATTTGATAAGTTGCCAGCATGCTAAGCAAGAACATTCTATTAATCTCTGAAAACAGGTAATCCTTCCTCTCAGCACAGAAGTGACTGCCACAGTGAGTGGGTGAATTCTGAATGTTGAAAAATGGTGTCCTATGTAGTCACACACTTCTGGTCAAAACACAGGCATTGTTTGCTGTTCCTCACCATTGATCCTCCTCTGCAGAAAGACCAGCACTAGTACTCCCATTTGTTTTACCCTAAGAACCAACAAGGCCTACGAGCATGTATAGTCATACACTTTATGGCAGCATCTCAGACAGTACCTATGTGTAGAAAATGCAAACCCCGTGATACTTCGGGAGTGCACGGCGGAGCTGAGGGCAGAATCAGGCTTCTTCGTGTCTACCAGTGCAACTGTCCCATTTTCATCACCTTTGAGAGTCAGAAGGAATGAGGTTATTAGCAAAGCTGTCATGTGAAAAGAGACCTTGGTTTGTCTAGTGATAGTTGGACAATAAGACTGCTTCTTACCCAAAGCAAAGATGTCACTTTTTTGTGGATGCCACATGACTGAGGTAGGGAGGTAACTACAGGCACTGCAAACTGTAAGCAAATAAATTGGTATGAGTGCAAAGAAGATGGTTAGTGCAAAGATATTCCTACAGTGTCTCAATTAGCACTGCTACTGCACTAAGACACTTATTTAAAAGCATATTTTACTTTTGTGAAATTGTTAATTTCTTTAGCTTTTAATATTTTTCTCCTCCCCAAATGGTCAGATCATTAGGCTGAAGTTAGGCATAAATGAAGTCAGGCATAAAACAATGTATTTCTTCCCACATAAACTCACACACAAGCAGTGACAAGCAGTGACTGCATATAGAAGCATACCAATTCGAGTAGCTGGTTTGGGGCATCTGGTGTCCCAGAGTAAAGTTCTGCTGTCCTATAAATCCAAAGTGAATGAAAAGGTTTTTATAATTTCTTTGCAGCAGAGGTAAGCATAAGCTTTCAGATGTACTACTGTCCTACCACCACTGACCCACATTCAAACCTGCATCATCTCTTTCTTTATATTTAAAATGATGCTGCCATTAATGACGAGTTAGCTCCTTCAGTCATCCCCGGAACAGAGAGATCTACAGACACAGCTAGGAACTCCCACGTTTTAATACAAACCTGTACAAATCAGCTTGGAAAACTGATCAGCATACTCATCAGACTGGAACATTTAAAGAACATGCATGGACACAATATAACACAATAGGTGGTTTAGCAATAAGCGTACTTAACTGTACAAATTTAAAGTTAAATCTCATTTGTATCAGGTAGATTTAGACAGAGAATTAGCTTTACCTCAGCACAGGACAGGAACATAGTGTCCTTACCAGGACAGGAAGCCACACATGTCACTGAACCGGAGTGAGCTACCAAAAGCACAAAAGGATAAAGAGTCTGAAAGACTGTATCCAACCTTCCTGCATATTCCCAATGCTTAACCACATATTAGGGAAAAGGGACCTAGCAACTCTTGAGGCCTAGCAGCATAATAAAGAACAGTTTATACCCAGACGGAGGCTAACTTCTACTCACTGATATCCAACTACTTCCTACCAAACTGATGAGCTGCCAAATCCACCTAGAGCCACTGCAGTCAAGTCCCTGTGATTGTGCCTAAGCTTGAAGAAGCCCTGCTAGATAAGATGTCAGTTAAAGAGGAGAAAGGGAGGGAGGTCAAACAAGCAAGTTATGGTTGAAGCCTCTGTTTCCTCCGCCTCTGCTGTGACTAGGGAGCACAGATCTCCTGAGATGTCATCCTGTATCTCCAGTGAGCTCTTTTCAAAATAAACATGCATTAGAAGATCATGTGATCACATACAACTCCAAGAAAGATTTCAGTCTAGAAAAAATACTGTAAAGTACACTTAGAGATGCAGGACGAACTACATCTTATAACATACATTTGTAGGGAGAAATAAAAGCAAACACCCCAGAAGAACATACAGTTGTGCTGGAAGCTTCACAGACAGGCCAATATTAAATCACACCATCTACTGTTTGGCCCATGGGAAATAACGGGTGATGCTGCAGGACTGACCACTGCACGTTACACCTGCAAGAGACCAGGAAGAGCAAGATGAACAAGTCAGCTTGACACTCACCTCTGTAGGAGTGCAGCACAGTTTGCTGTGGGAGGTCCCAAACTTTCACACTGCGGATAAAAGCAAGCTGTTAGGAAGAGCGATGGAGCAATCACTTGGAGCGGGAGCAGCAGAGCAAGGGGCACTAACCAGAAGTCTCTGCTGCCGCTGACAGCCTGGGTGCTGTTAGCAAGAACACACACTGTCATCACAATGTCATCGTGCTCATATTTACAGAATTTATTCACTATGAGGGTTTCGTTTTCATCCAGCTCCCAGAGCTCCACAGCACCTGGAAAAGAGAAGGTGAGGCCGCCTTCAGCAGGAGCGAGGGCCGCTGGCAGGGCCCGTGCCCAGTCCCCTTCGCTCAGGAAGTCCCCCCGGCCTCAGGGAACAGGGATGGGGACAGCGGCTGAACAAGGCTGCCCGGGGCACCGCTCCCGGCGCCCTCAGCCCGCCGCGAGGCCGGGGAGCTCCGCAAGGCTCGGG
>NW_020450705.1:1375590-1412906 GCF_003343035.1 Apteryx rowi | reverse complement strand
CCACGTGCTCCCGCGCCGCCCCGCGCCGCCGCCTCTCGCGAGACTCCGCGAGACTCCCCGCCCCACTCCGGGCAGCGTCGGCGCCTCTCGCGAGAATCCGCGAGACTCCCCGCCCCACTCCGGGCAGCGTCGGCGCCTCTCGCGAGAATCCGCGAGACTCCCCGCCCCGTTCCGGGTAGCGTCGGCGCCTCTCGCGAGAGCCCGCGGGACTCCCCGCCCCTCTCCGGGCAGCGTCGGCGCCTCTCGCGAGAGCCCGCGAGACTTCCCCCCCCCACACACACACACACACTCCAGGGAGCGGCGGCGCCTCTCGCGAGAGCCCGCGGGACTCTCCGCCCTTCTCCGGGCTGTGTCTCCGCCTCTCGCGAGAGCTTGTGAGACTTCCCCCCCACACACACACACACTCCAGGGAGCGTCGGCGCCTCTCGCGAGAGCCCGCACGACTCCCCGCCCTTCTCCGGGCAGCGTCGGCGCCTCTCGCGAGAGCTGGCAGCGGCGCCATCTTGGTGCGGCGGCGGGCTGCGGTCACCGGAGGGTCGTTTATTGCCGCGCCGCCCCCGCGATGCTCTCCCGCCTCGTCCTCCGCGCCGGTAAGCCGGGTGGGAGCAGCCCCGGCTCCCKGCGGGGCGGGCGGGCGGGCGGGTGTTTAGGGGCGGTGTATGGGGATGGTGTATGGGGGCGGTGGGGTCCTGCCTGGGCTCTGTCCTGACGCGCTCTCTGCCCTCTCGCCCCTCAGCCCCGGCCGCGCTGAAGAGCCTGCCGCCTGCCTTCCCGGCGGGGTGAGTACCGCGCGGCCGCCGCTGCCCCGGGCTCGGGGCGGCCGCCACGGGGCCCTCGGCCGGGCGCCGCAGGGCTTTGACCTCCGGCTGGGGCCTCCGGCGCGCCGCGGCCGCCGCTGGGCTGGCTTTTCTCTCCGAGCCGTCGCCTGGCCTTTCCGAGGAGGCCTCGGTAGCGTTGCTGTTTGAGCCCTTTGCTTTCTTACGTCGTTCTGTGCTTTTGCCGTTATGTTTCCAATTAGTATTGTAGGCCTATAGGGTAGTTGATGTTGGGGGGCACCTCGGGAGGTTATCTGGTCCCACCCCCTTCCTCAGAGCAGGGCTCTCCGAACAGTAGCTATATCGCAGAGAATGTGCTTGAGCTTCACTTAAGGGTTTTTGTTTGTTGCTTATTTTGCAAGAAACTTAATAGAATCTTTCTCATTATTTATAGCATCTTGCACACCAAAAGAGCGCTTCATGCAAGTCAGCAGTGCTTGGCTCCTCTTCCCCCTCTGCCTGAGAAAGGAGGAGAAGTACGTTATGGTTTGATCCCTGAGGAGTTTTTCCAGTTTCTTTACCCTAAAACAGGAGTCACAGGTTAATATATATATACATATATATTTATGTATAACATGCTTTTTTTTAGTCTGGTTATGCTCGCTTGGTTCTGTCCACAATTAGTAGCTGGTAAATAGGTAGAATATTAGGGAGAAAGCTGGCTTTTCTTTGAACACCCTGGATGTGTGGAAAGCAAGGTGCTTAATTTAGCATGAAAGGAAGAGCAATTCTTTTATTTTGTTAAATATTTGATTCTGCAGGATAAATTATTTTTTGAGACACTCAGAACCTTTCAATTTTACTCTTACTTGTGCTTTAAAGAAAGGTTAAAAGTGTAACATGGGCTTGAAAGAAAAAGATTTATTTTTGCTGGCTCTCAAAAACTTTAAGCAGAGACTTTTGCCTGTTTCTGAATGAGCAGAAGCTGCAAATCTCATTGAAGGTGTAATTTGTTTCTACATCTGGTAACTATCCTTATTGTACCCCTCCTTGTGGTGGTGTTGGGTTTGTATTCTTGGTCATGGTGAAAGAGAATAGTTCCTGTTCTTGTTATATGTCTAGCTACTTTTTTTTTCTTTCTTTTTTTAAGGTGTTTGACTTGAATGAGCATGTTTACACCACATACCAATAATGCTGCTTCATTCTTTTCTTAGGACCTTATATGTTGGGAACTGGACTCCTGCTTTACTTTCTTTCTAAAGAAATCTACGTAGTTAACCATGAGACTGTTGCAGCTGCCTGCATATTGTCAGTCTTGATTTATGGTGTAAAAAAATATGGGTCTAAGGTAGCAGCTTTTGCTGACAGACTTAATGAGGTAAGAAAAGAAACCGTAATTTAACTTTGCACTGGTAATTCTAAGTAATCTGCTTAAATATTTAAAAATACTGTGTTCGGAATCTGTGCCTGATGTCTTCAGAACAGTGCTTAAATAAGGTATGTTATAGATATTATGTCAATATTGCTATGTAGGTCTTCAAAAATAAAAACATTTTATGTCAACACAAGTACTTAATAGAATGATTTTTTTTAAAGTAAGATCAATTTTGAACCATAATTTTTCTGTCTTGCCAACTTTTAACCTCAAACCTGACACAATTCAGCTTGTACAAACAGTTCTCAAATTGTAATGGAGAATTTTGAAAATTAGTTACAGCTTGCTTGTTTTCCTTGCGTCTTACTTTCATTCTGAAGTGTGTGTATAAATACATATACACAAACATTTATATTACATATTACATTTATTCATATATATTACATATATATTACATGTAATAATATGTACGTGTGTGTATATATATATATATATAAAACATATATTTGTTTTCCAGGAGAAAGTTGCTACAGCTTTAGCTGTGAAGAATGATGCAATTAAAGGTCTTGAGACTGCAATTGAACAGGAGAAGAAGGAACAGTGGCGGGTTGAAGGCCGTAGTTATCTCTTTGATGCCAAGCGGGTATGCATCTCTAGCCTTACTGTTGATTTCTATTGCTGTCTTCACTATACATAATTCTCTTAGATTGCTAACAAGTAACAAACAATTTGCAATATGTATGTTGCAGACTTGTCCATTTTTACCACCTGATAAAATGGCTTCTGTTATAGAACTGTGTTCTGTTGCTGTTTTGTAATTTTGCTAAACGTTAACCAGTTGGTATCATCCTTTGTGTATAGAATAATATTGCAATGTTGCTGGAAGCTAACTACCGAGAAAGACTGCTGACAGTGTACAATGAAGTAAAGAAAAGGTTGGACTATCAAGTGGCTATGCAGCATTTAAAGCGTCAGAAAGAACAAGATCACATGATTCAGTGGGTAGAGAAAAATGTTGTTCAGAGCATCACACCTCAGCAGGTATTTCATTTGTTTTTATCTGCTTTACATTTTAGTCTAAAAATACTTGCTGTCCAGTGCTTCTGGCTTAAGCCAGAAGATGCTAAATCATCTCTTGGTGACTTCCAAGTTGAGCTGAGATGCATTCCTACTGCTGAGTAAAAGTTACATGTCCAGTTATTGGGTACCAGGTGTTTATGCTGCTGGTGATTTGAGCTAGAACCATTCATGTTGTTTGTTCTTCCAACATAGTGCTAAGCTTGTAATAAGATATGTAGCTAAGATCAGGGAAGTTGCTTGTAAAATTCTCCATGTAAGATTTCAGCAGTTTAGGATCTACAGATGGACTTTAGATGTCCTTTCTCTAACGAACAAACCTGAGAACAAGAAAACAAATGTTCCCAGCACTGCTTGCTGATGCTTTAACATAAGTCATTGTTTAGATTTGAATCTCTGACTTCATGAATTACAATAATATCCCTTTTGGTTTCTGTCTCATTTCATGGGTCCAAAGAGACAATCCAAAGTTCATTAGAAAGTATGTTTTGCTTGTTTAAATATCTTTCAGCAAGTCTGTTGTCTTAAAGTTGTTTTCTTTTCTTTTGCAGCAGAAGGAGAGTATTGCAAAGTGCATTTTAGACCTGAAAGCATTATCGAAGAGCGCACAAATGACAGTGTAACTGTGTAGCATCTGATTCCATAGACTTGTGTCTTCTATGACTTATTGTTGGAAACTGTATGATTCTAATGTTTAATTAAAAAACTCTGCTGTCCTTCACTTGCAGTAGTAACACTGATTTCCTTTTTGCGTTTGTAGTAGCTTGGTCTCTAAGATAAACTACTAGAGTTGGAGAAAGGAGTGGGGGATTACTTATAACCACTGCATGTGCAGTTCTGGATGGTTACTGGTTTGGTCATGACGACATCAGAGATGAGAAAGATGACTGAGTAGTGGAATCTTTCATTGTGGTGCTAAAAGAGTGACTGTTTTTTGTTAGTTATCTGTGATTATGACCTACATTTGTAACAACTGTTAACATGTTTTAAAAACAAAATGAGTGCTAGTGCTCCCATTCACCTAGTCAGTGAACTGTCCAAGATTTGGAGATAATCAGGATGGATGCCCTCTGCTTTTTCAAACAAAAAAAAAAAACAAACAAAATCTTCTATAACAGAACTTCAAGTCAGGACAATAGCATCCTCCTTTTCTACGGAAAGAGGATGTTGTGGGCAGGAAATTTATCAGAAGCTAGCTGAAAACTTAACTTCAATTGAAGTCACCAGTATAAAAGTTAAAACAGTGAAATGGATAAGTTTGCTCTTGAGGATTTTTTTTCTGGGAAAGGCTTGCTCATGTGTAGCAAGGAATGAATATTAATGATTAGTATGATAACACACTGTCTAAAGTTTGCTTATTTATTTATGTAGAAAACTTTTCCTGCAAGGATGGTGTTACTTCTCAAATACGTGTACCCGCAGAGTAAAGCACTTAAATATGTGTAATCTCATCCTTTCTACTTTGGGAAGTGATTTATTTAGTAATTTTTTCTGATTTAAGTAAGAAACTAGCATATGCTTCAATGCTTTGTTATGTAGGTTGGTATTACGAGAATACCTGTTTTTAGTGGAGTTGGTAAACTAGCTCATGTTTTTAAAGATTTTCCTTTTTTAATACACAAGTTCAGCAAAAAGGGTATACTTCAGTTCATAGGTAAGATAACTTTAAAAGCAAAGGTATGCTAAATTCTTAAGCTGATGTTGACTTTTTTTTACTTGCAACAGTTCCTGAAAATAGAGGGTTTTTTATGTTGTTTCCTCTTTTAAAAAAAAAAAAAAAAGAAAGAAAAAGAAACTGAAGTTGCAGAACTTCCACAGTTGCATAACCCAATGTTTGAATGATATTTGAGTTCTAACAAGCTAGTTTGTCAGAGGTTCTTCTCGCAAAGCAAATGGTTATGGTGGTGATAAGGCTTCAAAAGTTTTCTACTGTTGTATGGGCAGCAGTTTTTATGGTGTGAGGTAAGATGAAGCTTTTCTCATTTATTGCTATTACTTTTATTACTGCAAACACAGTACGCTTTTAGATGTGGCTCAGGAAACTTGGGTTCTAAAAGTTTGACTTTTCTGGAATATGGGCAACAATGCTTAGCAAGTGACATGTAGTAGAAAAAGATGATTGCAACAGTGAGAACAAGATGTTTAATTTCATGTTGTTGCTAGGCACACTTTATTTGCAATGTCCTGATTGCAAGTCATATTATGAGGAACACCGGGGGATAATTTTACAGTAAACTAACAGTTCCCTATTTTTAAGCTCCACTATGGTTGCACCTCCAAATACTTTCTTGTGTTGCTGGAAAAGCTAATGTAACCTTAGGGGGGAAAAAAAAAAACTTACAAAAGAGACTTTTTATCAAAACTCTTTCTGATTATGAAAGTTTCCATAAAGTTCTCTGTTCAAGCAGCTGCAAAAATAATAGTTGGATATTTAATGTATTCCATTCTTTTGAGAGATGGCAGCATGTTCATCAAAGCGCAGTGAATGTGCATGCACACACACATGAACAAGACTTTGGGAAATAGGATTCACGCTTGCTGACTAGTTGCCAGGTTTGTTTCAGTGGACTTTGTGCAAATTTGTTGTGTATGGCTTGCACGTAGCTTGTAAGAAAGTGGGGAGACAGAGGAATAAGATACCAAAACCACTGATGAAGACTAAAGAGTCCGTGGATTAGATGAGTGTTATGTTTGTTTTGCTCTAACGTAAAACTTACAGAAAAGTGAGCTTATCTATAGTCTATGCCGTTTTCTCAATTCTGTGTATTTATGTGTGTAAATTTAACTTTTTTCCCCCCTTCCCTCTGTAGCTTCTCTTATTGTTCATTAGCGTTTGGAGAGAATGGGAATTTCTTCCTCACAGTCAGATGCAGGTATCTTCTTTAAGGAATACTTGTAGATCCAGTGTTCTTGGTTAAGTTGGCATTGTCCTGACCCAAAAAGGGCTGCTGAGGGGTAACTTAATAGATCTATGAATTTGGGAAAGTACTGCACAACTGCATGACTTCCTAAGGCTGTTGTCAGACAATATAAATAACTTATTTTTCTCAGCTTAGTGTTTTCATTTTCATCTGTCTGGCAGAAAAATGTTATACTTGTATTAATATTTACTTGCATCTTATGTCAATAATTCTTAAAGAGGAACATGCCTCTGGCTATGTAGAGCTTGTCACTTGCAGTATTAATGGACAAATTAACACATTTTAAGAAACTATTTTAATTTTTTCTATTCACTTCTAGTTACACAAGAACCCATTTCTGCTACTGTTGCTGTGCATACCACTGTATATACTTCTACTGCTGACTCACGAGCTTCAGAAGCCAAATGCTTTATTGATAAGTAAATGCTACACCTCCTGACTTCAAACATAAGAGTGCCTTGAGACTACAGATCCCTCTAAGGGCAATGTTGCGTAGTACATTTTGTCTCTGGTTTTTAAAAGGTTGCTTAGAATTTCCTAGTCTGTGCACTAGATGCTTACTTCACATTGACGCTTAACGCAGATAAGCACCTTTTTGTCCCATTGGGTTTGGGATAAATGATGTATTACATTTCATAATGTTTGGTGAATATGAGAACTACAGTTTCTGTAGCATTTCTGTAAAAAATGGTGATTCTGACATGCTTTTTTGTGCATCAACAGCGCTGAGATAGTCTACATATTACTAGCCTTTATCTCTGGCATCCTGTCAAGTGTTCTGGTTTTTGCAGTCGTCTGCCTCATCAGAAAAAGTAAGTGAGACAATAGAGGGAATAACTGTGGCAAGACAATGGTTTATTCAAACTTGGTGGCAGAGAAGAGATTGTGGTGCACATCTGAGGCATCAAATATGCATGGTGCTAAGTTTCCGTGTTCTTCCTGCCAAATCTTATAGCAGAGCTGATTTGTTGTAGGGTTCTTGTTTTCCTTAAAATAACTGATGTAGTATTGTACCTTTAGAAATAGGCTCAGATTATGACTGCTCATTAAAGTGTTGATGATCGTTCTTGTCAGTGACTTTTTATTAGTCACCCCTAACTTTGAGGCATTGTCCCCAATAATAGGTTTCAAAGGATAAGATTCATAAGGGCCTGCTTACACACAAGAACTAACCGTAGTGCTAGTGTGTGTGTGGGGAGAGTTATATATTTTTTTTCCCTAACACTGTCCGTATTTGATCCTGGTTTAGCCGCTTCATACAGGCGGGTTGGGATTCAAGCTCCCTTTTACTTGGGCTGCCAAACTACTCACTTTGCAGTGAAGTTGTTTGAGGACTTCCTGCATTAAGAGCAGTAAGATACATCTAATAGGTGCACTTCAGGACTGACTGCCTTCTAATTTTCTTGGCTGAGCTTTCCATAGTGAGTTGAGAGGTAGCTCCACAGCTAACTGGCAGAGAGCATCACACGTGATTCCATTTGCCATGATAAAAATGACCACAAGATATACTTCCCAGTGTCCTAGCACCAGAGGAGAAAGTGAAAACAGTAGCTGGACTGTCTTGCATCCAGGACAGACTAACCCACTGGGTACTAATTGCTCCCTAGCTCTGCAATTAAAACATCCCAGTCATAAGTTCTGACAGGCAGCAGATGTTCTGCTGTTTTGTCATGGTGGCTATTGCAGGGAGGGGCTGTGTTGACTAAAGACTTGCTATCTTTTAAATAAATAACAGACTGCAACAATAAAAAGAAGTGCTGATGAGGATAAGCTGCCTACCTTTTTCACCCAGCTGATACTGATCCACAGTATTTTCTCTGTTCCTTTTTGTCTCCCCACTTCCTTACCTTATAAGCTTACGTGTAAGCCATGCACCCTTTGGCTGGTGCGACTATACTGTGCCAGTTTCACACCTCTCCGCACTGCTGTCTCCGAACACATAAGTAGACAGTTGAGATTGGTATCCCTCTCTCTCCTTCCTAGAGCATAAGAGAACCCAAGAAAATTTACAGGAGCAAGCTCCCACTCAGACAGCATGTGAGGCATCTGTCGAAAACATCGAGGTAAACGTCAAAACTGTTCTTGTATTTCTGATACTTTATGCAAAGATTTCAATTTTTTGATAAATGGTAAATACTAATTTGGAGGCGAGAAGAGAGGCTTGCTCTTGCAGGCTCAAGTGTTATCAGGTCTTTTGACTGTTTACCCTTTGAAGCAGAAAGTACTTCTTTTGCATCCCAAGCTTCAGTGTTTGGTAGTTCTGTGCTACTGTGTTTGGTAGTCCTGGGCATTGCCTGAGGAAGCAGCTAGAAAGGAGGATAGATACTCTGTTAAGGGGCTCAAATGCCACATTCCCCACATATTCCAAGGCTAAACCAAACCACTAATTGGCAGATTAGGGGGAATTTTTTTTTTTAAAAAAAAAGGGCAGACTTTTGTGTTTTTCCTTCATGAAATCGATTCTTTAGAAGCCCTTAATACTGAGTATTTTCTCAAGATCCTGGGCTAGACTAACAATTTGTCTGATCCATTTCCCATGTTCAAGGACAGGCTGTGACTGCTCATGGTGTGTATCACTGAAAACAAAAAAGTGGGAAACCCATGCTGAAATGTAATATTCATGCGTTCTCTAATCCTTGCAGCTTCTCTCAGAGCCCCAGAATGAGGTTACCTACACCAGTCTGGTCTTCCGGCAGAATCTGACACCGATGACTGTGTGATAATGTGTACAGCTTCTAGTGAAATGAGGATGCTTTCTGCACATGAAATGCTACTGGAAGTGTTGTATCAAAACATATAGTGCTCTAAGAAATGGTGCCAACATTGCAGTGTGTAACATCAGCTATTTTTATAGCTATAAGGGAGAGTTAATGCCTCCTATTCCAGCTGCTTGCCAACACTTGTGAACAAATCATTTACTTTTTATACCTTAGTTCTTCATCTGTAGAAATGTCAGTGAGTCCTTGCAATGCACTTGTAGTGTTTCCTTTTGTATTTCAGCTATTGTTTTGAAACAGAACTAAAACAGGAAAATATTTTTCTGTCTGTACATATCCGTGCCCTTATGTTTCCCTGTTTGGCTACTGGCTGCAGTGTTTTTGGCTTTTTTTTTGACTGCCACGTGCTCTGTGCTCTCATTAATTTTTCTGCCCAATGAAGCTATGATAATAAAATGTTTTTATGCAAATTTCCACTTCCTGAGTGGCTCACAAGAAAAAAACCCCAAATTTGTCTCCTTTAGAGTGTTATTACATGCTGAAATGCACAATCATACTGCGACAGTTAAAACTTGTGGAAATGTTGGTATATGGCATTCTAAGTATTTTGGAAGAAGTTTAAAATTATCCCTTTTCAGAGGATAGGGAATAAGTTACCACTGGTGATTTGGTCTTTGTAGCCATAGAGAAGCCTTGCTGCTTTGCACATTTGTATGTGCATGCTTGTGTAGTTCGGAGTCTGAGGCAGTACAACACACTTGTAAGAGCTGAAACAGAGCTCAAATCTCCTGACACCTCAGCCCTCTTAAATTCTGAAACCTTATTTCTGACACCTGAGAACATCAGATTCTTGAAAATACTTCAGATTGTCCAAGTGCTATTGGAACTGTCTCTCTAGAGAAAATTTTCAGGCAGGACAAATGTCTTGGGTCACGCAGCTTCCTGTGTGCTCCAGCAGAAGTTGATATGTGTAACAGATTTGAGAGAAGCTCCCAAAGAAGGGAGACTAAATGTCCGCTTGATGGCAGCAAAAAGTCACAGGTGGGCAGCTCTGTTTAAATTTAATGCTTCATTTGGCCAGCAACCAGTTAGCAGAGCACTGGCTCCATCTCTGCTGGGTCAGCCAAGAGCTGTTCTGCCTTCTTGATTTCAGTAGTTGATGGAAGTTCAGGGGACCACTGAAAACTAGATTTACGAACACTTTACACTCCAAAATCTGGCTTGGAGGGTGTTATGGGTGAGGCTGTTGACCATTTATAGGGTTAGGAGTAGAACTTGTTGTCTTTATTTTGCTGTATTTGCTCTCATCTTGATCATGGCAGCTTCTCCAAGCACTATTTAATGGAGAAAATACTATATTACTCCTCCAAATCTGCAGCTACTTAGGGGTTTGTGAGGGACAATTGTGGTTTGTTCACAATTTTTTTTTAAGTTTAAAATTAATCAAAATGTTCCTATTTGCTACTTGACAGCAACTGAGAAATAAGTACATTCCCTTTCTGTGTTAGATGCAAGTGCAAGACAAGGTGATTCACCACAGACTTTTTCTCCCCTGCAGTCTATTAACAACGAGACCAGCTAGGATGTTGGGTTTTTCATGTAGTGCAATTCACAGCAAAGAAACATCTAAGATTTAACACAACCTTTTCATGTACTTCATGAAGTTTTGCCAAGCGGAGGAGAATTTTGTACCCTGCTAGACTGTGGGCTGACGAGGAGCTACCTACTTTGTGGCTACTCTGAGCTGGGTTTGGCAGGCACTTTGGAGGGTCTGAACAACGCTGTTTCCCCTTGTTGTGTGGCTGCTAACCAGACTCAGACTCATACCGGAGCATCTGTCCATCTCTCCCTTTCCCACACCAGGAGCTCTGTATAGTTATATCCAGTTTTTAAAGGATAGTTAAACTATATTTGAAGATGAATAAAGTCACATACTGGCTGTCCTAATGTTTTTTTTTCCAGCAGCTAGTTCTTTGCTTTATAGGCTGCTAGAGAGGTTTGGGACAGCTGTGTCTACTAATCAGAATAAAGGAGGCTTTATGGGTCCTCTGTTTCTCTATTTTGGCGCTCACATTTTCACTAATTCAGTAGGTTTCCGTCAGAGGTGTTGAGAACAGGGCTTTCAAATGCTGGTGTATTTGTGGGCTTCCTCGAGACAGGCTTGCACGGCAGGACTTTGCACGATAAAGTGCCTGGGTACAAGAAAGTGCAGTACAAATCCTCCGACTTTAGGAGGGTGATGGAAATGGCTCACAGTCAAACTGTGCTGTGAAGGGTGTATGGGACAGTGGTGTCCTAGGATATTCCCTGACATTTTGGAATTGATCATCTGATTGCAATGTTAAAAAGATATATAATTAGAGCTAGAGTGGTGATGCTGAAGTGACTGTTGGACTGCATTTCTCTCAGCCAGCAATGAATCTGCATCAGTCACCCCTCACAGGAGCATGCTAAATCCTTTGGTCTTCCTCAGTGAAATGTGCGTACTCAAGGACACCTAGTATGTGACTTTATTCATCTTCAGTACAGTCTAAGCATTACTTAGTGAGTCTGTTTGGTTTGTGTCTAGGGCTGAACGGCAAAGGCATCTCCAGGTTAACTGCTAGAAGCGAGAACCAGGGCCCTGCTCCTCTGTGAAAATCCTCCAGCCAGCACCACTGCCGGGGGAGCACATGGGAGTTCTCACTGGCAGGATTAAAGGCGCAGACTGCAAGCCTGTGGCAGAAGCCAGATAAGCCACCCGCCTCGGCGGGGTTGGGGCACCTCTGATTACCCTTATGGAAGTGAGGCGGGCTCCGGCTGTGGTGAGTTCCTCACTTCCCCATTAACAGGTGGGCAGGTAGCCTGGCATGCCATCTCCGGGGGCGCTGAGCGGCTTTGGTCGGTCTGCTGAGATTATTGCCCTTTGCAGCTTTATTTCAGAAGGCAGGGCAACTTCCTCTGCTTTTAGTCTTCTTCTTTTTCTTGTTTTCTCCACTCTCCTTTGTATCATCATGATTTGCTCACTTGGAGTTTGTCCGGCAGCCTGCTGGGAAGTCAGTGCTGTGCTGGTCCCTGCTTTCTCAAAAAGGCATACGCAAAGTTTGCTGTGCAGCATTCTGGTGAATAATTTTCTCACGTTTAGGTGGGGCCTCTTTCTCTGCTGAAAGCAGTTTCATCAACCGATCAGGAGAGATTATGGAGCAAAACTCTGATGTACTTGCACAGTGACTTCCTTCACTGGCCTGTTTATTAATAGAGTTGAACTGGGTAACAGCAGAGTTTTACTCTATGGCAAAGATCACATCAGATAGAAAATTGAGATGTCTGATCTTATTTAAAGGAGCAGAAGACAACACTTCTCCTAACTGTTTTCTGAGATAAATAAAACAGAATGACCCTCCTCTTCTGCTTTTCTTGACCATTTTTATTATTTTAAAATGGAGTTAAAAAAGGCCCTTGCCTTTAATGACCTATTTTCAGCTTGACCTGTGTTCCCTAAAAACAGACTGCACAAACTGTGGTGCAGTATTTACTGTAATTTCTAAGCAGGATAACTACTAAAGCAGTGGGGGGGGGTCTCATGCAGGCTGCTTTTTTGATTGTTGAGAGAGAAGAATAGGTTTAATTCGTATAAACTCAAATACTATCCTTCATGAAAATGAGACGGCACCAATTGCAGCATGAGTTAGGAAGGCTCAAATTTACCATCTAAATTGACAGAAAGAAAAGGTGTAAGACTATTCGGTGAGGACATGCCTTGGTTGCTAACTGCTGTATTATTAACAACAAAGAAAATAGATTTATCCTGTTTTCCAAGAGACCCAGCCATCAATCCTTATTTAAAAAAAAAAAAGACAAAATTTGCCTTGACTATCTCTTTCTCTATTTTGAAATGATTTAATAAAAAGACATACATACTTGTGTGTGTACATATATATTATATGTATAAATACATATGTATGACATATACTTTCAGATACAGTTCAGAGTAGTCTTCAATTTTGTAACAGGTCGTTGCAAAAAGAGAAACTTTTCACCAGGTTTACAGAGGTTTGGACTAGAGCAGATGACTCTCAGTTGCAGCAAACAATGATTAATTCAGGTGTTAGGAAAACAATTTGTGATTATAGGGCGAATTAAGCATGGGAATATGTTGTGCAGGAGGAATCCCTGTCATGGGTAGCTTTTAGTAACAAATTAGGAAAATATGTCTTTGGTGGTTTAGGGATAGTTGATTCTACCCTGGGTCAGGGAGTTAGGAGCGGAGAAGAACCTAGAGATGTCATTAGTTTATTTTTTATGACAGACATAATCACCTCCTTCCAGCAGGCTACCCTCTTCTCAGTATATCTCATTAGAGAGTAGCTTCAGTGTGTTCTTGTGGCAACTCCACTTGTGCCTGGCGCACTGTGAGGTCAATTTTGCAGGCTTCTGGGGTGGGCCCTGGGCTGATTTCGAAGCAATGACAGATTCCCAGCTGGCAGGAACTCGCGCAGAGAAGAGAGCTGCCAAAGTCAGTTCAGCTGCTGGCCTTTCTGCTGAGCCGGTCAGCAGCGGGACCGGCTGGGAGGGTAGTTTCACAATGCAGTTGTTCATCTGCAGGTGGAGGTGTTACACAAGATGCTATAGTTTCATGAGACATGTAGGTGCTGCTGAAGCAAAAGGTTCAGGGAAGACTGGCTGTGTGATAGCAAAGGGCCTACAGCTAGACAGAAAGAGAAACCAAGACTATGACAAAAAGACTTCTCAGGCTCCACTTAAAATTAGAAAGTAACAAGCATTGGTCTTTACCAGCTGAACACATATCTGAGGTAGGGAACTAGGAGCAAAAAATCTCTGCCTTGTTACCAGTGCTCAGGGTCACCAGCCTACCAAATAACACTCAAGCCAATAAATAAACCATGGAAGGTCCTGTGAAATGAAGATGCTTGTCTGGAAGATCTGGCCTTGGTACAGCAATCACTGAGCAGAATTCTCTGGGGTATACTTGTGCAGGAGATCATAAATGATCCTTTTAGGCTTAATGTCAAATGTGCATCAGACTGAGTAAGAGGAGCTTGCCCTTATCATAAATCAGTTTGTCTAAAAGAGTGAGCAGATGAAGCGGAACGCATATTTTCCCATGAGTTTCTTAGTGAAGCAAAGCTTTATATCAACAGTCTGGTATATACTGACAGTTCGGCATTCAATCTTGATCTATAGCTGTTAGTCTGTAGTTTGCTCTGTAAGAACAACTGGATCTGGTTTTTTGCACAGCATATAAGTCTTTAAAATTAAAAGGTACGTGTTTTTGAACTTCTTTATCTTGCAAGCATAGACAATGGGGTTCATGGCAGAATTGGCATGGGACAGCAGGATTCCCAAGTACATCAGATATGGGGGGATCTGCCGTTTGGGGTAAAAGTAGGAAACGCAGTTTATAATGCATAGAGGCAACCAGCATATTGCAAACAGGAAGAGAACAAGGGCTAGAGATTTGGCTGTCTTGAACTCCTGCCCATAAAATGTTCCTGCCACTTTCCCGTTGGTTGTACCTTGACTAAGCTTTGTCCGAATGATATAAAAGATTTCAGCATACAGAGCACACATGATGGTCAGAGGGACAAGGGTCCATGTGAAGAAGCCAAAATATACCATGTAATCCATCCTCATCACAGAGACAAACCGACAGTTGAGCAGGTCCGGGTTTCTGTGTGCTCCATTGTTCCATCCAAACATGGGGACTAATCCTGCCAGCAGAGACGCAGACCAGCACAAACCCAGTGCCAACCAAATTCTTCTCTCTGTAGTGATTATTTTATATCTGTTGTGGAAGAAAACCCAGGCCATGTTAAACAGAAGTGTTTGGAATAGTTGAGGATGGTTTCAAGAACTCACACATTCAAATACTGCAGGTTTGTTAGGGCAAACGGGAGCATTAACTTCCTTTTCTTGGGAAGAAAAAAATCTTATCTTGAGATGAGCCATAACTCTTTATTCATAACAGTTACTTCGCAGAATCTGTATATGGTGAACTATGCTTAACTCCCCCTCTTTTGCCTTGTAATTTTGTCTGTTTTCAGCTATTTCATTTCTTGTTTCATTATGATCTCACTGTGCCTCTTGACTGGGTATTATTTGTATTTCCACAGTTAGCAGTTCTCTGTTATTTCTCAACTTCCTTGGATGTACTTTACCCTTTATACTTCATTTATACCATTTGTAAGACCACATTGTTCTTTCACTCTTCAATCTATAGGTCCTTTCTGCATAAAAAAAAATAACCTCTTTCATGTTTGAGGTTATGCTTTGGGTTTCTACCTTGCATACACTTTTCCTTTCAAATATAAAAGGTGTGAGCATCTTTTTAAGTTAGCCCTTAGTAAGGTTTTGTTATTTCCATATTTTCAGCCAAAGCACATATAAATCATATTTAAATGACTAAATGAAACTCAAAGAAATCTGTAGTACTCCGAGCATACCGCACAATTAGCAAAATGCTTGAAGAATTAAGCTGTTTGACCACGGTCCCATCCTGCAGCCAAATTCTGATGAGCAATTACCTTGGCCACCCACATTGCACGAACAGATCTCACTGTCTGCACCGCGTGACAACTGCAGACAAGTTCAGACCCAGGACAGGCGCGCGGTCCCTGCTCTAGATAGCTCATCTTAGGTGGGCTTTTACAGACAGGTATTTTCTTCGTCCTCAAATGCATGTGTAGGGTGTCTCCGTGTTAGGAAAGGGCCAGGTTAGGGAGGAGAGAGTGGAGGTAGCACTTGGGGCAGGGGAGGGCTGAGGAAAGGGTGGAAGGACGAGGCTGGCGGGCCGCCAGAGTGGCAGCGTGGCTCACCTGGTGGGCAGCTTCACTCTCAGGTACCTGTCGATCGCGATGGCCAGGAGAGACAGGATGGACGCGTTGGTAAAAATCACCATTAGGCAGCACATGAACAGGCAGGTGTAGAAGTGGATGCTGATCCCCAGGCTCACCACGATGGCCAGGGGCATGACGAGGATGCCGACCGCGATGTCAGCCAGGGCCAGGGAACCGATGAAGTACAGAGTGGTATTTCGAAAAGCTGGGTTCAGCTTCACCACCCAGATCACCAGGATGTTGCCCAAAGTGGCAAACAAAGCAATCAAGGACTCGGTACCGATGTAGATCCCATCCAGGCTGCTCAGCGCCAGGCTGCTGTTGGGCATGGTGAACAGCCAGAAGTGCTCCTGCCTTGGGCTCAAGGTGCAGAAGGGAGCATGAGAGTGAAGGGACTTGCGTGGGGATCGTCCGCAGTGTGACTAACCTCGCAGTCGTTCCAGTGCCTCTTCTTAGTACAAACCTCCTCCAGAATTTCACGTTCTCAGGACTCCCGCAGCGAATCAGCTCTTGCCTTTCCAAAGAACTGCAAATATCTTAGCGTCCAGGAAGCGCTGTCCTCTTTGCACGCATTTCCCTCTGAACCTCAAAGCATCCCTGCAGCAGCCTCGTATCATTCAAGCACTTTGGAAAGCTATTTTGATGGGAAAAAAGCCACTCCAAGCCTGCTTACCAACAACGTGCAAACAAATATTTTTAGCTGCTTCCTCTTCCTAGTCACGGTTTTAGAAGTAAGAAAACTGTAATCGGAGTTGACCATGCGAAGCTACTACTTATCACTTGAGATAATCATTCTGTAGTCATCGTAGGAAATGCGACAATTTAAGGGACGTTAGTGGGGTGTTTAGTTCAGTTCTAACCTTTTACTTGATTTGGGGTGTATTATTTCCAAGAAGGCCCTGAAGTAGCTGAGATACTCTTTACTCACACCTTTCCTAGTGTGACCAGAACAACATTGCCACGCTGCCCGTGACTTTTTTTTCAGTGGGTGCCCTCGTTTCCATTATAAATCAGTACGATATCCAATGCAGTCAGGTTCAGAGAGTAGCATATTCTTCTGTGCTCTGAGCCCATCTCGAGAGTGCCTGGTACTTAAAGACTTTTTCACAATAAAAGAGCAAAAGAAAGACCAAGCTTTGTTCGTAGAAGAAAGAGAAACGAAGGAAAGGTGTGGGAAGTGATGGGCGGTAGGAGGGAGGGTGCGTGAAAGCAATGGTCTGCTTCAGCAGACGTGGTGGGACCTGCTTACTGCAGAGCTGCATGTTACCTTCTCCCTGATGGGTGCCTGGAATGAAAGATCCTCTCCTATTTCAGACAAAATCAAGAAGAGATACAAGCATTCAAGCTGGTGTCAGCCTGGGAGTCACAAGGTACCTTCTGTAGACCCATAAAACATTCCGTTTCCCAAACGCTGCATCCTCCATCTCTTCCACCCAGCTTGCTGGCTAAACTCAGAATTGGGAAGTGAAATCAGCCCCGGGACGAGGCAGGGCAAGAAAGAAATGACTTCTTTATTTTCTGCTGTGAAGAGCTGGCCAAATTCAGCTTCCTTGAAATTAGCTTAACTACTGCCGCTCCCTGAGGTGTAGCGATAAATGGAAGGTATTTGGGTAGAATTACTGCAGGGAGGTGAATGGTGGAGAGAAATGTGTCCCAGTCTGCAGATGAACTTGGCTGACCTCGGGTGGCTGTGGGTGCATGAGATAAATCCCAGGAGGGGCATGGGACGGTCACGGCTGGGACATGAGCGGCACTTTGGGAGGTGACACTGAATTAGGTACCTCTCCGACCGCACCGGGGACGGGGCAGGCGACTGGCACGTTGCTGGTGTGTGCAGAGAGGGGAAACGCCGTGTCCTCCCGGCTGCAGCTCGTGCTCGGTACGAGTGCTCCCCACTTCCTGAGCTTGCTGCTCATCTCTGCTCTCTTAACCTCAGCCTCCGACTTCCTTTTTCTCTGTCCATGTAGCAGTTCGCTGTGGCGAGATGCTTCTCGAAGAGAGGGCTATTGCAAAGCTGATGCTAGAGCCAATGGTAGGGACCCTCTCTGCCCAGTGCCTGGCATAAACACCACTTCCGAGGAAAACAGCTTGGTTCTGCTTAGGATTTTAAGGGAGCAGCTTAGGTAACCGAGTCAAAAGAAAAGGTTCATCTCTCCATACAACTTTTCCTCCACCTGAGTAGCTTTACATTTGCACTCCCCACTCCTCCTTTGGGGCCAGGGGATGAACTCAAATCACCTGAGGACCCTTGGCCCTATTTTCTATACTGCACATAGTATAGCTTGAGATGGCTTTAAAGAAGCTCGGAAATAGGAGCAATCTAGCCACAGTGCTGCATAGCTGTGCACTGAGTAGCTTACCCTGCTAGACAGTGCAGAGCACCTAACTGGGGAAGAGATCATATGTTCAATTTTGAGATAGTCGTGCAAAATTACGTTTAGTGACAGGTGACCCTTGTGGTTTGGGCATAGTGCGAGTCCAATGCTCTGTTTTGCTGAGCCTTCCCCAAGATCGTTCATAAATGCGCTGAAACCTCAAGGCGACAGAAAGCAAGTTGTTAAATGGATTGTCGTGAGAGGTCTGATTAATGCATCTTCATGGGCAATTTGCTTTGCTCATCTTTAAACAGTGAGTTTTGTGCGCTCATCGGAAGGTGTGCAAAATGCTGAACCAGGGACTTAATTTAAGGCAAATCAGTGGAAGGAACTGGGTTTTGACCTGGCTGTGAAAAAGAAGAATTCACCCCGGCATTTTCTTCATCTCCCCTGGTGTCCAGGATGTCTGTGGACAGCCTGGATGTGATCTATATCTTGATGGAGTCTGTTATTGGGCTATTTGCAGTGGTGGGCAACGTCTTGGTCATCTGGGCAGTGAAGCTGAACCCGGCTCTTCAGAACAGCACCTCCCTTTACATCGTTTCCCTGGCGCTCACCGACATCGCTGTGGGGGCCCTCGTCGTGCCTCTGGCCATCATGGTGAGCCTGGGTGTTGTCGTCCACTTTTACTCCTGCCTCTTCATGTGCTGCCTGATGATGATCTTCCCTCATGCCTCAGTCCTGTCCCTCCTGGCCATCGCGGTCGACAGGTACCTGAGAGTGAAGCTGCCCATGAGGTGAGTCAGGGTGAAAGTCCAATTTCATCATAACAAGCTCTCTTCTCTGTTTCTCTCTCTCCTTTCCTGTATTTTCCTTCTCCAATTCTCCCTTGCTTGCAGCATCATAGGGCTTCTTGCGCGTCTTCATTTCTCCAGAGAGAAATTCACGTAATGGCAGAGGTGCCCAAGGTGCAGGCAATGGAGCACTGGCATCTGGGGACTCCTGGAAATTCAGAAATGCCTGAAAATCTTAAGCTACCATGTGTCAAGGAAGGGTTGCTCCCAAATTTGTATATGCTTGAGCTCTGGCTAACAGGGGTGGTCTTCAGGTTTTCCCCTTGGAAATAACTGTACTGCTCTACTGATATGAAAGAAATTAAAGTAGTATTTTTGAGGAAAGAGTCTGGACTTGCATCTGTGAGTTCTTATTCAGAAGGAATTAGTGAGCATTTGGAGATTCCCCTGTAATTTCAAAATACATTTTAAATATCAGAAACTGCTAAGGACTGCTGCACAAAATTGTGTTTAATCTTTAGGCCAGCCAAAAAGGAATGTTGAAAGGCACAAGTTCCTGAATATCGTAGTTCTTCTTTCTGAAAAATCATGTCTAACATGGCTGGTGCTTCCTGCTCACACAGATACCGGGCAGTCATCACAAAGGGGAGAATTTGTGCAATTCTAGGGCTCTGCTGGCTCGTGTCTGTGCTGGTGGGACTGGTCCCTATGTTCGGCTGGAACCAGCAGGCAGGCAGCTCCAGCCGCGTCGAGTGTCGCTTTTTGGCTGTGATGAGAATGGATTACACAGTGTACTTCAGCTTCTTCGCCTGGATCCTCCTTCCCTTGATCATCATGTGTGCCCTGTACACCGAGGTTTTCTGCATCCTGTGGACAAAGCTAAGCCCAAGCTCAACAAGTCCTCCGGGTGGAGGAACAGCTTATGGGAAGGAATACAAAATGGCCAAATACCTGGCCCTTGTCCTCTTCTTGTTTGCTGTGTCCTGGCTGCCTCTGGGCGTTCTCAACTGCGTTTCCTTCTTCTGCCCCACCTGCCCCATCCCGGGGTCCCTGATGTACCTGGGCATCCTGCTGTCCCACGCCAACTCCGCCATGAACCCCATCATCTACGCTTTCAGGATAAAGAAGTTCAAAGAAACATACGCTTTTATTCTGAGGACTTACATCCTGCTCCAGAAATCGGAGTTGGCCGTTTCTAGTGCAGAGCACACAGAATTGCAGTTGCGGGCGAGCATGGTCTGAGTGGGCGCCGTGTGGGTGCACCCGCGCGCTGAGTGCACCTGGGCTCTGCTCGCTCCCATTCTCCGTCCAGGCTGGATGCGGCAATTAGGAAACAATGTGGGAGCAGCCGGCGTAAGAGGAAACGGCACAGACGCAGGCGCATTTCTCAAATCCCGCATTCTGGACCAATAATTGCACGTGTGTTTCCCTTTTAAGGTAATTAACCTCTGGGCAATGTGATGATGGATGAATTCAGGATCCTAGCTTATCCCAGAAATAAAGAAATCCTAGGCTCTATTAATAAAATAATATTACTGTGTCTGCTGACTGGTTTTTGCAATGGCACCTTTGTCCGTATGCAGGGGCACGGCGGGCAGGCAGGAGCTTACGTGCACTGCTGTGCATCCGCCTTTTCTAAACACTGCAAGCGGCGAGGACGCTGGAACCGGAGGGACCGCGAGAGCTGTTTCCCTCTGCGCCAGGACGACCACCCTAGGAGAAACCAAAAAGGCGCAGTAAAAGCCGCAGGATTCATCACACTGCTGCCTATCGGGGTGAAGGATGTGAGGGAACTGGGTTTTATTCCTTTTACTCGGGGGGTTGCCTTTTTTCCTGGAACAGAAAAGTGAAACAAAATGCAAGACGAACAGCCAGCTAAGGAGGGCGCAGCGAGGAGGTGGCCAGGAGGTGGCAGAGCCTTCCCGCGCCACCACGGCTGAGGCCCAGGGATGCTCCCGTGCTGCAGCCACCCTCCGGCCCCGCAGCTCCTCGCCCTTGAGGAGGAATCCGCAGGTATCGCTCCCCTTGATGGCAAAACCTGCAAAACCTGTGCCGAGGGTGCGAGCTGGGGCTGGGAACCCCTTCGGCAGACGTTAAATGCCGTTTCTGGCCACAAAGTACAGCGTGAGGCTCCTACAGCCTCCAGACGGACACAGGTGACCCCGGGTGCGGAGCGCGGGAATTGCTGGTCCCGAAAACACCCAAATCCACCCCTTGGCCGCAGTTGCGCTGAGCCGAGCTCCTCCAGCACGTCGCGGCTGCGTAGGGCAGGTTGGCAGGAGAGGTGACGTTAGCCTTTTGCACTGCTTTTGCCCTTGCTAACGGTTCTTCTTTTAAGAGTATTTGCTTTGTCTTTTCAACTCTATTTAAGGAAACGGCTTCTTAAATTGGTCGAGCTACAAAGAAGCGCTCTGGCGTGTTGCCAGAGAGCGAACGTCTCTCTAAGCGCTAAGGTAGGTTACCGGGAGGTAACCGGAAGCCAGACGCTGGCTGCCGGGTTCGTAGCCGCACGAATCCTGCCGGCTGGGGGATGCTCCCACGAGCGTATGACTATCGGGGGCTCTGGTCGCCCTCGGACTGTCCCCCGGCGCCCGCGAGCGCGTCTCCGCGTCGGGGCCGCGAGGAGCGCTGGCGCAGCACGCCGGATGCCGCRGCAGCTGCAGGTCTGCAGGGCGGTGACGCGTTTCCAGATGTGCTTTCGGGAGCTACGGGGCGTTGTACGAGGCGGGGACCTCCGCGGGATCCCTACCTGCTCTGCAGTTGTGCTGAATAAGTGCATTAAACTCCAGGTCCTGGAGCTGAGGGTCAGCTGCTTTCCGTGCCGCCCAGCCCTGCGTCTGCTGGGACGGCGCAGATCTGCTTCCGCCGCCCCGACGCGTCCGTAGGGGCACATCGGAGCGGGGGCAGCGCCAGCTCCCGGCGCGTGCAGGAAGCAGCAAAAGCCCTTTGGGCCGTCGTCCCCGCGGACGCAGCTGCGCGCCCCGGCCGGCCGAACGGCACCTGCCCCGATTGGGGCCGAATCTGGGTGTTTTGGTGCAACCTGGCCCCGTCGTGTTCCCGGCGCGCTGCTGTTCTTCCGATGCTTCCTCCGCCAGGCAGCATCTGTTTCCTGCCCTAAATATAACCGGATCCGGCTGCGGGGCCACCGCGAGGGCTCTGCGGTGGCGGGAGGGCGCCGGCCCCGGCACAACCCTTCTGCAAGGGATGCTGCTTCGGCTGGGCTGCTGGGACCCCTTTTCTCATAAAAATAGCTGTGGCTTGAAGGGGGCCTTGCCGGGCGGGCTGGCGCGGCTGGCTGCGGGGAGCGTTGGGGTAAGAAGCGTCGGTGCTTTCCTTGCCGTTTTTCACTGAAGCTTGACAGTTCTGGAGGAGGAAAAAAAAGTCACGGATGCGGCCGGAAGGCGCGAGCCGAACCAGAGCTCTTGGCCGGCAGCCGCGGCGCCCGCACCGGCTCGCGAGCCGGCAGCTTCAGGCTTCGTTTCAGGCGTGATTTAGCTGGCGGCAATGCCTGCGGAGCATCCCGCGGGGAAGGAGGCCCGAGCAGGAGCGGGAGCGCGCAGGGCCGGGGGCAGGTCCGGCTTCGCGCGGAGGCAGGTCTCGATGCAACGGCGACGAGCAATGCCCTAGTTTGATGGGGTTAAACGGCGCGTCGGAGCCCGGCCCGCGCAGGCCTGATGGATTTGCCATTTAAAGGCTACAGCGAGCTTGCTCGCTGCTGGGATGGCTCCAGCAAAGGCTTCCAGCTATTCCCCGAGGATCCTCCTACATCCTGGCGATAAGGATCAGGAAGGGAACATTCCCTCTCCAGCCTCAGCGCCGGCTCCGAGCACAGATTCTCCCGGCGCGCTGGGGGCGGAGCGGAGCAGAGGCGATTCTGTAAGAAGAATTTCTTTCTAAGTGACACACAAATGCAAAAAAAAAAAAAAAAAAAGAGGGGGAAGAAAAATCCTGCAACAATGATCTTATCGCGTGACTCAACAACAGCCACAGTCGGCCTTTGTTCGGGCAGGGTGTCGAACGCTTGCACGCGGACGCATCCTTCTCCCTCTCGCTCCGCTCTTCCCTCACTTCTTGCTGCCTGCTTCCCCTTTACATCAAGCGCAGTGCAGTGTGCTTCCTCCGACGCATCTGCTCCCTTCCAGCTTGTATTTTTTCCACATTTGCCCATCCGGAGGCTCGTTTTCCTGCCGCCCCATCCCGGCAGCGCATCAGCGAGTGCAACCAGCAGAGGGGACGGTCTGCAGCTGGCGCTGGTGGTTCGGGTCCTGGGTGACACCAGGTGTCTTCACCCTGCCCCGGCTCCCCACTGGCCTTTCTCGGAGGCGGGCGGCCGCGGTGGCTCCTCCGCTCCGAGGGAGCTGCCCGTCGGGGCCAGCTCGGCATTTGCAGCGCGCAGCGTGCCCTGTCAGCCAGAAATCACCGAGCTCCTTCTGGGCAGCTGGGGTTTTTGGGCTCCAGCCTTCAGCTGCGGTGATGAGAGCCTGGCAAGAGAACAGAGAAGAAAACTGCAATCCTGATGCTGATGTGCACCCGCGGGTGCCGGCACCGAAGCGTCGGGGAGCTCAGCAAAGCCGAAACGGTGGCAATTCAGCAAAGCGAAGGACCAGCCCGACACCCCCTTCCCTGCCGACGCTGCCGTCGCGCCTCCTGCGCCGGCTGCGTCCCGGCCTGGCGCTGCGTCCACCTGGTCTCTCCTAATTCAGAACTTCGCCGCATTCATAGGAACGTGTCCGGCATGACGACAACCTGTCTATTTTGCAGAACGAACATGTGACTGAAGCGGTTTCTTCTGCTCTTTCAAGTCGTTTTGCAATATTCAGTAAACAGATCTCTTTGGAATAGTTCATTCCCAAAGGTGACTTGTTGCACAGCGATGAAGAGACATAATCCATCAAGCGCTAATGGCTTTGAGCATTCATCTCCCATATAACATTAAAGGAAATTACCTCCCGCTTTCTTTTTAAAAGCCTTTCTGCATGACTGTTATCATGCACCTGACAGGTGGCAGCAAACACGGGATCCTGCAAGAGCTCCGATAGCTGCCAGTCATGTGCAGCTTGCCGAGCACTTCCCCCACAGAGCAGGACTTTCAGTCCTCTCTCTTCATACCTAACCGCAACTTGAGAGCAGCCTCCCTGCCTTAACGGCGCGGGAGGAAGGGGCCGTTGCTGCCGCCGCCGGGCAGCCCTGGCCGCGGCTGCTCCCCGTCCCCGTCCCCGTCCCCGCGCAGCAGCAGCGTTTCGGGCCACGTGGTGGAAGCTCCTTCAGCAGCTTCTCCTTATCGCTGCGCGTCCAGCGAGAGCCGAACGGGCCCTGCCCAAAATGTGCGGCTCTGCTATCAGCCACGCTACATTCAGGTGCTTAATTTGGGGCCGTTGAATTGGTCTTAATTTTGCATGTTTGTCTGCGTCTTGGTGTACGAATGTCCTGGATCAGCGCGAGCGTTGCGGAGGTGTGCATGGAGACCGCGACCGCGCTAGGAAGCCAGCAGGAAGCAAACCGTATTCGTGATACTTAAACAGAGGTCTAGGAAGTATTTGCCCACTTTGGAACAATACGTGCTTGTTCCTTCTTCCCCTCAGTGAAAAAATCCAAAATTTAGGCAAACGATCGAAGATATCTGCTCCTGGAGCCAACACAGCGCTGGAGCCACGGCCATTTGTTGTCGTTTAAAATTCCGTTGACACTTTCCGAATAGCAACGCGAGCTCCCTTGCCCTGGCCGGGCTCCAAGCCGGATAATTACGCTCAGCCTCTCCGAATCCGCTCCGTGCACTCAGCCGGATCCGCCTTCCCCGCGCGTCGCTGCCTGCGCCCCGCCGGCTCGGGGACGGGTGCTGCGGTTCTCTCAGGGTGAAGGGCGCTCATCGGGTGCGGCGCGTTCTTGTTCTCCTTGCTGGCGACAAAGCGGGTAATAGCCGATTTCTTGCAGTACGCGGTTTTCTCGCAATAGCAGGTTTCCTCAATCCCGAGAGCCCTCCCGCCGTGCGCAGCCCCCCCGGCACAGCTCTGCCTCCATCCCCATCCCTCCGGAGGCGCCGGGGGGAAAGGAGGGTTTGTGCCCCTTCGGCATCGCCCGCGGCACCCGTCGGAGGAGGCGGCCTTTGGACTCACTCGCGCATCCACCACAAGCGGAAGAACTCACCCCGCTTTTCCAGGCTTTAGGGGCAAAACCGGAGAAGCCTTAAGGCCGCGCGGCCGAGCCAAGGGACGAACGGGAGCCCGGCGGTGCAGGCGCGACGGCTCTGCCCTCGTCGCGTCCCGGTCCCGCGGTTTCCCAGCTCGGGAGCCCCGGGAGAAGACCTCGGCACGAGCCATCGCACCTTCCGCCTACGCAGTCGCAGCTCTGCCCCACCTGGCCCCGGCGGCTGAGGATTTCTCTTTAATATTTAACCGCTTTGGCAAAAAGACAGTTTTGAGGTGGCACCGTTTCATTCGCGCAGGAAAATCCCCGGGAGGCTTTTCCTTGCCCTTCTGCATGGCAAATACGTGCGCAAGGGAGAAAGCAGAGCCCCAGAACAAATCGCGGTGTGTCTGGGGCCAGGCAGGGAGGGAAGGCGCCTAATCCAAAACCCACCCGAGTGGGCAGAAAATCCCCAAGGATTTTGCTGGGCTTTGGATCGAGACACATCACGGAAGGGTTTATACAAACGCGTCTCGTTCGGGTGTCTGGCCCCCCCCGTGCCCTGCTCGCGAGCGGGATGCTGAGCACCGCCCCGTGCTCGCGGCTCGAGCGCCGCTGCCCACAGCCGGCGGAGAAGCCGCCGGTCCCCAGGTCCCAGAGCGGCGTCGGCCTTTGCGAGGGGCGTCGGGCTGCCGCTCTCCGCTCGCTCGGGAGCCTGCGCTGGGCACGCGCTGCAGCTGCCCTGGTGCCCGGGCACGCACGAGGCTGGCCAAAGTGAGAAACGGGCTGCTCCGATCTCAGCCAAGGGCTTTTTTGTTTTTTTTTTTTTTTGGTTTGGAACAAAAAAAAAAAAACCTGAAACAAAACGGTTTTGCTGGAAGGTTTTGCCCGGACGTCTCCTGCGCGTCCTTTACTGTGTTTCTGCTCAAGACGTAGCAGATCCGGGACCGGCTCTGCGTGGGTGCAGGCTCAGCCGGGCGCCTGCGCTCGCCAGCCGCTGGATCGCCCCGGGCTCCCCGGCGAGATCCCTCTGCCCCCTGCAGCTGACGGGGCCGGATCAGGACGCGACCCCTCCAGAAACACGAGGGTCCTGCCCCAAAATCCGCCGGGGTTCGGCCGCAGCGGGGGAGAGCTCTCGGCTCGGGATGTGCCGCGCTCCTTTTCCTGCCTTTCCCCGGCTCGGGTTTCTCACCTGTCACGCTTAGTCTAAGCCTCCCGCTGCGAGCGAGAGCCCGGGACGGGGAACATCTCTGCGCAGTGTATTTTTGAAACATGACTCACTCCCGGCCGGCGTTCACGCACTAATTCATCATCATCAGTGTAACGGCTTCGCTGCAGGGGGCCCTTACATTTCCCTGGATCTCTCCTAAGTGCTTTCTTCCTGCCTTTAGCTCGCTAATCAAACCAAGCTCTTATTTATAGCGCTGCCATTTACGTCTGGGTAAGCCCAGAGCGGCCCCGGGGGCTTAGAAGGATTTGCTCCAGCTTTACCGGGGGGTAGCGAACAGCGGGATTCGGGGCTGGGGCTGCCGCAGCCCCGGCGCAGGGGGAGCAGCGGTGTGCGCGCGCGTCCCTGCCGAGCCGTCCCGCACCGGGAACGCTCGCCCGCGGGTCGGGTAGGTTTGGGGACGCTGGGGAAATGAGCGTTTTGCAACGCGACTCCGAGCAGGAAGGGGCGAGAGGTTGCAATACGCTTCCCGACGTGTTCTAGCAACAACTTCCCGCGCATGAAAGCGAAGGAGAGTCGCCAGCAGAGAAGGTGGCTGGGAGGAAGGAAAGCCGCCCGGTTTTCATTCGGTCGGAGGCATGGGTGAAAACAAGCCGTTTTCCAAAGACCTGGCCCTGAGAGGGCGCGAGGACCTCGCAGGACGGGGCCCTGTGCAAACAGGAAGACGAGCTGGGCGCATCCCGAGCGGCGAGGGACGGCTGGCGTGCACAGCCGGCGAGGGAGGCGCTTTAGGAAGGAAGCACTGTTTATAGCCCTTTAATTTATATATATCTGGATCCAGCCCTTTCCATTATGTATGGCAGAAATCGAGGCCTCTTCAGTTTCTTTTGTTCTCTGGTTAACGCAAAGACGTTTTTGGTTCCTTAGAAGAAAATGAACTTCATTTTTCTTTAATGTTTATTTGCAGCAAAACATGCACACAAAAATCTCCCGATGGAGCAGAAAACTCGGCTTTTCTAACCATGCGCATCGCCAGGACTGCTGCCGTGATGATTTTTAGGGAAATAAGTTGTCCTTAAACAGTTTCCACGAGACATGATCTCTGAAACTCATGTATCTGGGCTTTGCCTGTGTCGGGTTAGCACTGGAGAAACTGCAGCACGCTTATTCCGAAGCGGAAGGGAATTTGCCCTGAGCGCACTGCAGGTTACCTGGTCACCCGGGGCGGACGCTTTAATCGGCTCCCAAAATAGTCCCACGGGTTTCTGCAGCCGGGACCCACGGCTCGGTCGAGCCCGGAGCGGCGGCTGAGCTGGGGCATCCCTCGCCGGAGCGGGTCCGCCCTGATTTCACATTTTGAAGAGCAGCACGGCTCGCTAGCAGTCGCCCCAAGTGGTTTATCCGCCCCGTTAAAGTGCTGCGTCTTGCTCTCAGTCTGATTTCTTTTCTCTTTTTTCCTGGCTTCAGCTTCCAGACGCTGCAATATCGTTCTGCCGGTCCAAACCCACCTCTTCCATGCGATAGCATTTTCCTAGGCAGCTACTTGAAATCTGGGATTCGATCAGTTTTGATGCCTCTTGGAGCAGTTCTGGTCTTAGCAAGCCTCAGTCCGAAAGGAGCCTTTCGGGGCTGACGCGACCCCGCCGGCTCTTCCGTCGTCCCTCCCGGCGCGTCCGGCAGAGCCCGGCTCCGGCAGCGCAAGGGCGGCGCAGCCGCTGGCGTTGCTCACTGCCCCGCGCGCACGCGCGCTCTTCGGGAAGGAGCCCCGGCTCCGCTCCATCCCTAGGCGCCGGCTCTCCCAGGCAGGTACATCTCCGGCGGACCTGCCCCAGCGCCGTGCGTGGCCACGGCCACACGGAGCAGGAAGGCAGTTTCTCCCGGCCGCTAGAGCAGAAGCCGGGACCGGTTCTGGAGTATTGACTGGAATTCCGAGGAGAAAGAGCTACGCATCGGAGGTCCTGTGCTCCGGGCCCAGAAATTGCTGTTGCTTTTCGCAACTGATGCCATTGCAAGCGGCAATGCGCAGCTGAAAAGCACCAGCGATTTAAGAGAGCAGCGGCGGCGGGCAGGCGGCAGGCAGAGCTCGCACCGGCACGCCGCGAGACGCACAGACCGGAGAGTTCATCAGCTCCCCGAGCGCCGGGGAGTCCCGCTCCCCGCCCCAGGAACGATGCCCCATCGCCGGCGGTGGCAGAAGCCATCAGCAGGAACCAGTCGGTCTGGTACGTGGCACCTCACCACAGAATAAAGCGCAGGTAGTAAAACGAGGTGATTAAAAAGCCTGATACCTTTGCTGCTTCCGTAGCTTTAGAAACACAAGTGGAGTTTTCTGATATTATGTTAACTCTAAGAGCTGCCCCCAGCTACCCCACGAGCTAGGCAAATGCTCCAGTATCTCTAAGTGCTGGTGTGCCAAATGGGACAGCGATGCTTGAGAGACTTCCCGGCTGCTTTGAATAAATGTCTGCGAGACCTGCTGGAAGATAAAACCCCTCGTGCATGGCATACTTGTTCCGTGAGGAACCGGTCCTGGGAGCGCAGTTGCACCCTAGTCCTCGCGGTGACGCAGGTGTAACCCAGGGACGTGCTCTGCGGCGGCTCCGTGCCGGCCGGCGCACGCGTGGGCACGTTAGTCAGACTTCCAGCGACGCAGTAGGAAACCCAGAAACTAGGGGATCCAAGCACCCTGTGCTTGTCGTCACGCCGCCGGCGTTATTCCTGGGCTGACTGCTACGGTGTCGGTGATTTCCTTCCGGTCGCCTTATGCAACCAGAGCCGAGGGCTGGCGCTAACCGGCAGGTCTTTGGAGCACATACAAGAGTTTTTTATAGCCGGACGGGCTCGTCTTTGGAAAACAAGAGGTTTCAGTGGCGAACAGAAAGAGGAAACGAAAGCACTGAGTGTCAGAAGAAACGGCTGAATTTGTTTAGAAGACGTGAAAGTTGAAGGAAAAGATCTTGAGGCTTTTGCAGGGGCAGGCGGAGAGAACAGCCAACCGCTAGTGCAGCTGGTCACAGAGCAGCAAGATGCAAGTCTATCCGGAGGTAAAGCTGCTTTTCTCAGGCGTAGCCATTAAAATAGTCCTGCTTCAGCGGGAGTTCGGAGTCATTACACATTTCCTTGTAATACGGAAATTATTACTAAACAGTGCTTTTAGGAAATCCTCCATTTCCCGCCTTCTGGGCTCAGTTATTAATTCTGCGAATCCAAGCACGGGTGACCAGCAAAGGGAGCGAGAAAGTCTGCATTTTAGTGAGAGACACGATATTGTCATACACAATATTGTCATTAATGCTGAAGCAAGCAAGCAGAAAAACGGAAACACTAACAGCGCTTTGCTGGTAGCATCCGTGCTGAACCTTAGCAGGAAGCCGATGCAGCCCGATGTGCCGCAATCTGCGGCGCCAGTGACACAGTCCACTCTCGCTGACACAGGAGGCGCGGAGTGGCCTGCTTTTCTGTACAAACCCATCTGCTATATTTCTCGCATCATATGCAACTGTTTTATCTTTGCTCATTTCTACCGCTAAGCACTGGCTGGGAGATGAGCTATTTTAAAAGGCATCTGCTGTTATTTATACAAACAGCTTCTTTTCGAAGGGCAAGCAGAGGAAAGTGGCGAAAACCAAAGTACCCCCAAGTGCTCCCAAGGTGTGATCGTGCTTCTTTTCTGCTAGCGCTGCAGAGAAACACGCTGCTTGCTAACGAAGGACGTGACGGTTAACGTGGTGAAGCGTTTACCACTTTCCATGTTCTTTAGCTACAGAACGGCAGGTCGGCATGTGCTGCAGTAGGATATCTAGACACCGCACGGCTGACCTCTGCTCGGAGCTATGGCCCGGCTCTCCAGCCAGTGAGAGAAGCACTGGATCTGCCAGGTGCTTTACTGACGGAGAAACCCCACGAGGGCTGGAGAACCAAGAACAAGACATCCAGTCCTTGCTCAGGCAAAATTTCCCATCAACCGAGTTATAACTCCAGTGGAAATTACTCAGCAATCTGGTGAGGAGGCAACAGCTGATTTCAGTATGGAATTCAGGGTTTTGCCCTGTGATGGGCTGCTTTTGTCCCAAATGACCAAGTGGTTTTTACTTCAGAGTGGAGCTTCATGCTCCCTCTTATCCAATGTTTGCTTTACTATTAATATAATGGCCTTTCTGTAGGAAAATATCTACTCCTTGCTGAATGAGAAGCATAAAGCAAGTATTATTAGCTTGCATTCTGGAAGCAATCAGAGAATGAAGAGTGCTATCATAAGGCTAAGTGTTATTGTAATTGTAATTATAGTGGAGCAGCTCATAAAAAGAGCTGAGAAACAGCCTCTCCTTAAACAGCTGTTTCCAACCAAGCTCTTGCTAACACCTGAAAGCAGAAGCAATACGAGATTGCTGCAGCGAGCCGGAGGGTCACCGAGGCTAAGGGTTCACCAAGTCCTTTCGGGCCAGCGGGGCAGCATTAATTGGAAACACACGTCTCTTACCCAGTTACAGGTGACTCCATTCACTCACTGATGTCTTTATAAACCTTGTCATGGAGCCTCACCATCTCTCCTGGTCAGCTCCAGGTGGCTGCATGTGCTGCTGGCCCTTGGCTCTGGCAGGAGTTCCCTGGGGCTCCAACTGGGTAACTGTTATGGAAAAAGGGCTGTCTGCAAGCTTGTGGTTTTTCCATCTCTGGTCCTCAGATGCTGATATCCGCTAGTACCGGCCCTGGAAGGGACCAGCTATCACCTGGGAAAAATCAGGAATAGGTAATGTGGAAATAATCTCATGGATTTCAAGGGGTTTCTAGCAGCATGTGGATGAATAGCTGGATTGCTACTTTCACCTGAATAATTTTAACTTATGGCTAGGTTATACTACAGTCATTATGTGACCCTGTTTAAGCAGAACAAGTGTTTAAATCCCATGAAAGTAAATGTGTGAGCAGACACTTGTTGAATTAGACTTTATACCATTTCAAAATGTATATGGCATTTAGCCCTAATGTACTGTTTGACTCATTGTGTGTGCAATTACAAAAGTAGCTACAAAAACGAATGTCCCAGACTTCTTTAGTATTTAAACATTAACTTTAATTCTTCTTTCCATTTTTTCTGCTATTTTCTTCTTTCCCATGCCTCCTTTCCATTCCCTGTACTGCTTGGTTTCAGACACTGAGAACAGCAAAATGGAAGCTGTGCATCTGTCCTAGAAACAGGCAAAACTGGCACCTGTTTGTGGAGGGTGAGGTTAGGTACCTAGATGCTGTCTTAAGGCAGCACCTAGCTATATGGGGTGAGCAAGTGTTTGGATCCAAAGTGCTGTATGGGAAGAAGTTGGGTAGTAACAGAAAATACATGGCTGCAGCTGCCTTTGATCAGTGAACAGTTTGATGTCAGCTGAAAAACAGCGTTTACTACTGTTCATTTTGAACCAGGCCATCTCAGCCTTTCATGCTTGAAATCACTCCTCCCCTGGCCCTCCGCTGCTGAGGGGGGCTGGGAACTCGAGTCTTTGCTCATTCTGCTTTTGTGCCATGTAAATCCAGGGACTTTGACCAAGTTATTTCCCAACGTGTCCGTGGGGTAAGCGAGGGCAGAATCAGGTCTTAGTGTGCAGTGCGTTATGTGAAATGGTAGGTGGGTCTCTGCATGGAGACACTAAATGGAATTTCTGTGTGCACGTGTCAGAAGACTTGTCATATACCTTACAAAAGTGTGTTTTATGATATGCTGTGTTCTTATTAATTATTATTACATGAATGAGCCCTGGACCATACTGTGCAGCATCATACAGTTCTTGTCTGGGGCAAGTAATTTTCATTTTCAAGGGTGAGTAAAATATCTTTTTTTCATTTTACCCAGCCAGCGCAAGGAAGAAGAGGCAAGCTTGCTCTCTGCTTAGGCTGTTAGATTTTTTTTTTCACGGCAGCTTGGCAAGACTGCTCAGGCAATTCTCCTTTTTGCAAATTTCTGCATTTACAAGTGGGCTGGGAGGAGGAATGAGAGATTAATAGCTGAAGAGTCCCATGGTAAGGGAACCGCAGGCAATACATCCTCCAATTTTCCTTACCAGGAAAGAGCTGAGTTCCCAACTGAAAGCAAAATGAGCGCAGAGCTATTAGGGGATTAGTCCTGTCCTTTGAGTTTCCAGGTGGCTGCCATATAAATTACACAAGCCTCCCCATCTGACATTCACTGGAGTTCACATTTTGGCGCCCTGCCTTACTACACTCAAGAGGTGTATAAAGAATTGCAGGTATATTTTAATTCAACCCCATACCATCCCAATGAGACCAGTATTTCCATCCCTATTCTACAGGGAAGGGTGGAAGTAACGTAGCATGTTAGTGGCCCAGCTGAGAAGGGGAGCCAGGCTGTCGCAGCCCGGTCCCTTGCTGTCACCTGGTAGACTTCACTATCTTCTAGACCTAGGAATACAATGCGGGAGGCCCAGTTCACTGCTGCCTTTCTGCACCTCCAGTTAACTGCTGGTTAGATCCTCCCAGGGCTGGTAACATCTCCCATATGTTTCACACATGGTTCCTGGCATGAGGAAAGTAAGCTAATTGACTCTTTATTTTGTGATTCCAGTTTCTGAAAAAAGAAACTGTCTCTCCCACCAAAAATAAATATAGCATGCTCTGCTTGGGAGAAACTCTCTGCCATGAATAGACTGGCTGTGTAGTGGGGAGATGCATGGATAACAGATTGCTTGAAAGACTCTTTAAATATAGCTCTGAAACCAATACCTGTGATTAAAAAGCGAGAGGGAGGTGCACTGGTTAACTTCTTGGCTCATTCTAACTCACTTGGGGTCATTTCCTTGCCAGCTGCTTGCTCCTGTAGCAAATGCCAGGCTGCTGCACTTCTGGACAAGTAAATTCTTGCTTGTAGAAAGCAAATAGTAAAATCAGCCTATTATGTTGCCATTAGTCTAAGAAATGGGAACTCCTATGTATGATGATAAGCAGCTGCCTGTCACACCTGAGAAGCAGCAAGTGTGATTTTTATGCTTCCTTCCCCAGCAAGGTTCAGACTTAGGATATTTAATTACAAAATCCCTGAACCAGAAACATGCATCAGTCTCTACCTTTCTCCCCACTCTGTGCAATCACAAGTACCTGACAGATGCAAGACACTTCTGGTGTGCTTGCAATTTAGGAAGCATTCAGGAAGCTGCCTAAGAAGTCTCCATCCTATCTCCCTTTCAGGGAGACCAATAAAAGTCACAGCGCAGGAAGGCCCAGGCTCTCTGGTACTCCTGATAAAGGGAATCCCATTCCTGCTGCCTTATCCTTTTGGCCATCCCTGCACTCATAGGTGAAGATGGTTTTTGTTGAGGCCCAAAACTGGAAAATACCTTAGCACCTGCAGCTACCATTTGGGATTTAGCCTTTCCTGTGTTTTCAGGCCACTTTAATGAGATCAGCTGAGTCAGGAGAGGAACATGGTCTGCTGCAACCTGAGGATGAATATTTTCAGCAGAGGAGCTTGTTTGGTCCTGTCCATCTGTTCTGATAAGGGGCTCACAGCCTTGGAGCTCACCTCCCTCCACAGAATTTGTCAAATGCTGGTAGGTTTTAAGCTGTCCTTCATGGTCTGAACCCTGGCAAGGACGCTGCATCCTCTGGAGCATTGCGTTGTGGTGTTGCACAGCCTGGTGACGTGAGACAAAGTGCATGCTTGGTGACCCCTGCATCCACGCTATCAGCAAAAGGAATCGCTGTTATGGTGTCAGTGGTTGTTGACATGCACTGTTAATAATATAATTAATAGTCATTATTCCTAGTGAAACACTGTAAACAATAAAGAAAATATTATGTTTGCACTTCAAAAGTTCATGCTGAGCTTTTGTAATGAACATTTTTTTCTGATTCTTTCATGATTGTAGTTAAATTATTATCATACAGCGTTTGGAGAGGACAAATTCCTGTTTTGTGTGATTTACTAAGTTTAGAGAATCAGAACATGATCATCATGAAGTCAGCACCTTTGCATTAATAACAGTAATAATAATGTATTATGAGTCCATACAGTGTCAAATACACTTTCATTTAAATGTACTGTTGATGCATTTTACTGAGCTGACTTCTGTTCTTTAGTCTTGTGATTCTATCAGCTAGGAATCCAGGCTCATTATGAGATTGCAAATTGTTTCTGGATTTCATTAAATGAGCAAATGAGTATTAGCTAGATATTTACATCAGCTGAACTTGTGGTAATTTATCCAATAGGGCAATTGTTATTTTGGAAAAAAAAGTCCTAAGGGATTATGATTCATTTTCATCTGTCTATATGAACCTCAGTATAACCCCTAGAACTCAGCTGCACATCTAGGCAAGGAATCTCAATCCTATTGCAGTTGCTGGGAATAACCATGTTTTCCATCCAGTCCTTCACTGCTGCCACATACCAGAAAAAGGGAAGTGAAGCACTAGTGTAATTTAATGATATCAATGGATTTAGATCAGGGATTTCAGAAAAGATATTTTATGCATCAACATTTTTTTTAAGAGTAGAAGGGTCAAGATAATCTGCAATTTAATAAAACTGCAGTGTTAAGGTTCATGGGATGTCTCTGGTGGTGTCCAGTATAAAATGAGCTGTATCCTATAGATGACAGGATACAGAGGCTTAATTCTCTTGCTTTTTCCCTTGTGGTGTGGCTGAGGTTGTGTGGAGTAGAAATATACCATTTGGGGATGTTGGCACTTCTTATCCACTTTAAGTAGATGTAAGTGATGACATCAGTAACACTGTAGGAACATATAGATCCTGGAGTATTTTGTTTGTTTTACTGGTTCAAGTCTAGTTTAAGCTATTCCTGACACCTGACAAAAGTGGTCAGTGGTATCTCTGATATGATAGTATTTGTTCTCGTTTAGAAAATACACTGAAGGAGAGACAAGGAGTGGAAGGTGTAGAAAGAAGATTTAGCACTGAGGTGACAGTTTCAATTCGTTTGCTAATGAGCAAGCACCCATTACACAAGAGATAAGTGCAATAACGCAGCACTATGAATCGGGCACATCATAGCATGAATTAGACATGAATTCATAGCATGTAGAAAAAGGCCCCATCTACAGAAGTTTGTGGGAGCCATATCTGCTCTGTTAATGGAAAAAGGTGGTATGCAGGGCTGTAAGAAATGAAGATCCAGATCTACACCCTACTGAACCTGGTAGGAAAATTCCCACTGACTGCAGCTGAACTTGGATCTTTCTTCATCCTTCTCATTTCTTTTTTAATGTACTATTTCACAGCCAAGGTTCACATTCATCCAGATCTAACTTCATGTACTTGCAAAGTCTGATTCAGCAAAAAATATTATCAGCTTGCATCCAAACCTGCAGAAAACAGAGGGGGGAAAAATCAACCTTCCCAGAACAGACATTATATAGGTCCTTTATTTTGCTGAATCAGGCCCTGAGTGTGTCTGAACCCTTATTATTTTGAAACTTAGAAGATGATCCCCAACCCTCGAAACAGATAAGTGCACGATTCATTGGATATAATAAAACTCTTCAGTCAGTAGTGCTGAGTGGAAGAAGCTGTAGATGCATTGATATTTGAGACAAAGTTTACTAAACCTTTAGTTTTAAAGGAAACCTGCAAGTAAAATGCACTCTTCTGGTAAAGCCTGGCAGAATGCTTATATATTGTCAAATATATTAAGCCTCTTAAGGACATAAGCAGGGTCTCCTCATGCAGCTCCTACGCACAGGAATGAACTTCTTTTTTATTGACTTACAACTTTCAAAACTGATTTTTTTGTTTTTGCATGTTTTCTGGATATAGCCTTTTATTTTTAACAATTTATAGCTAGTAATTTGCTGCCTAAGTTTACAGATTGAACAATAAAATATTGCAATTCAGAAGAAACAGAAGCTGTTCAGCAATCAGCTTTAGGTATCCTTAAAGGCACATGATCTGTCCACATAAGATGCCCACCTGCAAAAGGAGGGATTTTGTATAATGCCACTGAGACTGACAAGTCTGAGTTCTGCCAGACGGACAGAGAAAGAAAATGCAGAAATCCCTCCACTGAGACTAGCCTGCCTCCAGCTATACATGTTAAAAAATAGTGATTCACTTGCTCTCTTCCAGCACGGTGGTCCCGAGGGAAAGAATATCTTGCTAGGACTTGAGGCATAAAGAAGTGGTATTTACAGATCAATACTGGCATCCCCGATTTATACCTGGAAGCAAAATTCCTCTGCACCGTAGATCTCTCCTGCACACGCAGACAGTGAGTGAGAGCTATTTTCTCTGATTAGAGCAAAGAACGCGAGCTGGGTTTCTCGGCTGTACTCATGTCTTGGCCACCGACTTGCTAGGGGTTTTGGATAGGTCATTTAATCTGTTTGTCTGTTTCCTCATCTGTAAAGTCAAGCAAATAACGTTTAGCTTTTTTTTCCCCCCTGGATAAAAGATAATGTGAACGCGAAAATATTGTTTTATACTCAGGCTTCCAGCAAATCGGCTAATGTCCCTCAAGTTTTACAAGCGAACAGGAGCGACGCAGTGAAGAGGGGCTTGGGGAAAGAGCACAGCAAATTGCCTGGTTTTATCCTCTTGCAGCTGCTGCCGGAGCTTTGACGTTTCCTCCCGCAGCAGCTCGCGCCTCCTTTGTCCCCGGCCCAACCTTGAGACGGCGGCTGCGGTCCTCGCCGCGTCCCCGCTTATGTAATTGGGGAAGCGGCCGTCCTTGCGCGCGGATGAGACATCCCCCTGCGTTTTAGGCGACGCTCACTGGGCGCTGCGCACCCAAACCGTGGAAACAATTACAGCTCCTTATGGTGCCTTTATGTTTTAAATAGCAGAAACTCCTGTTTCATAAAAATTAAGTGTTGACACTGTACATACTTGACGGCCGGGTTATTTATGCTGGAACCGGGGGGAAAACGCAGCGGATCGCAGGCCTGGAGCTGCCCTTGGGTGGCCGCTGTGAGCTCGCGACCGGATCCCGGTGCCGCTCGCAAACGTAACGCGACGTGGAGACAACACGGAGACGCGTGGTTCGGCCTTTCCTCCTCTCGTCTTTATTTCTCCTTGATGACAGGTATTCTCCTGGGTATATTTTAATACTATGGCTTTTTAACGTTTTTTTATGTATTTATATATATAAAAAGTATTTTTTATACACATATAAGAAGTATATTTCTTATATATAAATATTTAAGAAGTACACAGCTAGTAAATGCTGCGTTTCGGGAACACACTTTTGCAGTTAAAAGGCGACGGAAAGCTCC